>NC_089769.1:29122122-29124622 GCF_040412425.1 Macrobrachium rosenbergii
TTCTCTTCTCCTTTCAAGACTATATAAATTTAAGAATTGTAGTCTTTCCCAGTAGTCAAGGTCCTTAACTTCTTCTATTCTAGCTGTAAATGACCTTTGTACACTCTCTATTTGTGCAATATCCTTTTGGTAGTGTGGGTACCATATTATATTGCAATATTCAAGTGGACTACGTACGTACGTTTTATAAAGCATAATCATGTGTTCAGCTTTTCTAGTTTTGAAGTGCCGGAACAACATTCCCATTTTTGCTTTGCATTTGCCAATAAATTGCTATTTGATCATTGCATAACATATTCCTATTCAACATCACACCAAGGTCTTTAACTGCTTCCTTGTTTGTGATTGTCTCATTAATAGGTCCTTTATATGCATATAGCATTCCTACTTTATCACCATAGTTCATTGATTCAAATTTATCAGAGTTAAATACCATCCTATTTATCTCTGCCCATTTATATATTTTGTTTAGGTCTCTTTTAGCGAGTTCTATCTTCATCACAAGCAATTTCTCTACTTATTCTTGTGTCATCTGATAGAAACTTCTTACTACTGAGTCCTTAACATTACTGTCTATATCTGCAATCATAATCACAAACAGCAATGCAGCTAACACCGTACCCTGTGGTACACGGATATTACCGTAGCTTCATCCGATTTCTCATCGTTTTTGCAATCACTATCTGTTTTCTATTTTTGCAAAAATTCTTTTATCCATCTTCCTACTTTGTCAACAATGTTATGTTTTCTAATTTTTTCGTAAATAATATATTATGATCTACCTTGTCAAAAGCTTTTGCAAAGTCTAGGTAAACCACATCTGTATCTTTTTCATTTATCATATTTTTATATATGCTTTCATGGTGGACTAACAGTTGGGTTTGTGTACTTTTTCGGGTACAAAACCATGTTGTCCTATATTGAACAATCTATTTTTCATTAAATGTTTCATTATATTTTTTTCATTACCCTTTCATATACTTTCATAAATGAGATGTCAGACTCACAGGCCTATAATTACTTGCCTCTAGTCTTGAACCACTTTTGAAAGTAGGGTAATATATGCTAATTTATGCTCATCATAAATCTTGCCTGTATCTATACTTTGCCTTAATAATATTATTAAAACGGTGTTTGCGATTGAATGAACCACTTTCTTTAACAATGGCAGGTACTCCATCTGGTCCTGCTGCTGATCCATTTTAATTTCATTAATAGCCTGCACAATATCGGCTTCTGTAATATCTATATCTGATAAGTATTCAGTATTTTCATCTCTTATTTCTGTATCATTATCTTCATTGTCAATTCTAGGTGTAAATTCACTCTTATATCTTTCTGCTAATATGTTACATATTTCCTTTTTCATTCGTTAATCGCCCTTCAATTCTTAGAGGCCTATTTCTACTCTTATTTTATTCATCTTTTTGCATATGAATAAAAATTTTAGGGTTTTGCTTGATATTTTGTAGTGTCATTTCTTCTAGGTTCCATTTTCATTTTCTTTTGATTGTATAATCTTTTGTTCTGCATTTTCTATCTTACTTTTTAGTTCCATCACTTTCCATGCATTCTTTTCTTTTGCAAGAGCTTTTTTCCACTTTCTAATTTTCTGGAACAAGATCCTTCTGTCTCTTGGAATTCGTGAGAGAGAGAGAGAGAGAGAGAGAGAAAGAGAGAGAGAGAGAGAGAGAGGAAGTGAAAAAGAGAGTAGAGGATGTTAGGGAGGAAAATAGTGAGAATGTGAGGGAGAGTTATATATATATATATATATATATATATATATATATAGATATATATATATTATATATATATATATATATATATATATATATATATATATATATATATATATATATATATATATAAATTTATATGTTGTAATCAACTAGAAGTCGTGCAAAATGCCTCCCCCACCTAATTTACCCTTTGTTTATTGAGAACCAAGCATGGCTGATCGTATTTGACTTAGAAATCAGAGCCCGTTTATCAACATTCCGATCTGTCCTTTTTTTACCTGGAACAGATATTGAGATGACACAGATAAAAGAGGTCAGGAGGAGACTTAATGCCACTCCCTTAAGAAGCTTAGCCCAACTAATCTTCTTGAACGGCCTTTCTAAAGGCAAATTAAGCTGCCTGAATTGTCTTACCTCCGCAGGAAACCTGGGAAGACGCGAGCGAATCATGGAACACCTGGTGGATGACACACCATGGCATGATGCAGCTGGAGCCCTTTATAAGGGAAAGACAGCAGTAGAAGCAGTTAATTAGTTGTGGGAGCAGAAGCCATGCAGTAACAGCACGCGGGCGAGCGGTAACTTGGCTGAGAAGACCATTTTTTCCCCCGTCCGACTCCAGATTCCAGTCCTCTTTGAGGGACAGCCTGCATCGTTGGCTATCGCCCCTCGTCCTTATTTCGTCAGAGACCCGCTTCCCCTAAGGTAAAGTGCGAGTAAAGACTTTTCGGTCACGATAGTTTGCCCTTTAGAAAGCTTGG
>NC_089769.1:29129622-29134622 GCF_040412425.1 Macrobrachium rosenbergii
TAGCAAACGAATGGAAATAGTAATTTTACCATAAAATACATCTTTCAGTAACGTAAATTTGGTCCTGTCTGAGCCACACAAATCCATTTCATTGTCCCAGTAGCCACGCGAGAAAGATGAAAAAAAAAAAACAAGCGTTGTATGTTAATTTCGTTTTCAATCCGTAACGTAAAATCCTTGTCAGTGTTGGTATATTTAGAGTAAAATCTGGATGCCTGCATTTGCTTAGTTTGTTGTGAGAGGAATTCGAACGCTTTGTGTAACTGATTTGAAATCAGGGCAGGTTGTTTTGAATTGTGTGCTAAAGGACCGGCCGCCATTTTGGTATTCCTCCGCAGCGAGGTTGTTTTGAAATACCGGGACTCATCGGACATTTTGGGGAGGCGAGTGACTATCCTCTGTCCGCCATCTTAAGACCTGTTATTGTCATTCAGTGTGGTGACCAAGCTCTGTCTTCAGCTACTTTTGGGACTACTTCCTTCGGCGTAGTAGTTATACCTCGCAATATCTGAGCTAGACAGGCTTCGGTAGGAAAAAACCAAGATATAATTTAGTCAGGGAACGATAGGCCTTAGTTAGGATTAACATACAACACAGGTTCCTATACAAATACCCGACGTAAAGCAAATCATATAAGGAAAAACTTATCATTTTACGCTAAATTCCTGTGACATCGCATCGGCTCCCGGGAAAGTTACGATTGTACAACAATCCCTTAAGGAAGCCCCAGACGATGATCTGCATTTCGTTAAAGAACCCTGCCATTGTGCACTTATAAAATCTTTACTTAAACTGGTCTCAAGCAGCAAGAAAATGAGCTGATTGAAACTTTCTCTCTCTCTCTCTCTCTCTCTCTCTCTCTCTCTCTCTCTCTCTCTCTCTCTCTCTCTCTCTCTTCATTCAAGTAAGCCGTCATAACCTAATCGAGTGTACGTGACTCTTCAAAGAAAGAAGGGCCGACACCGAGACAATTAATTTGATTAAACTAAATAAAAGCAACACCTCTGTCCCACAAGTAGATGAGGGCAAGTTAAGCTTTTTACAGTAATAAATTATCGGTCACGAGTGAGGCCTGCTACCCATACCGAAGCAAAACAGTAGTTTTCACACGCTGAAAGAAGACGGGGTTAGCACTGGGTACTGGGACCAGCCACTCACGATGATTTAAGAAAAAAAAAAAAAAAACAAATTCCCTTTATTCCACAGTGCCAATAATTTGCTGCACTGTCATCAGTTGAATAGCTTACTTCTCTCTCTCTCTCTCTCTCTCTCTCTCTCTCTCTCTCTCTCTCTCTCATTCATTTGTTACACTCTGCTGGGGTAGAGTGCCTTTCCTCCTATATAGCCTAGTTAGACTCAAGTAAAAAGTTCCTAGGAACACATTGGCACCATAGTGCCACCAAGCAAGCAAATAGAAAAATAAATAAAACCAACCAAAAGGGAACACAGAAGAGAAAGTCCTTCTGGAACCTAACCTGCACCAGTGCTTAGGGATACTGAGTGCCACCAGTGTGACCTGTACACGGCACACCCACCTACAGTGCCACCTTTTGAAGGGGTGCCACATCACTGAAGAGACACTTCCTCGCTGCCCAAGTACGCCCAGTCGACCTAGTTAGACGCCCTTCCCCAACAGAACCATGGCAGCGGACGACTTGGCCAAGCGGGAGAAGGAAGAAAGACTTGAACAGAGGAAGTATGAAGAAGAACGGAGGGCGTATAAAGCCGAGCAGAGGAAGTATGAAGAAGAACAGAGGGCGTATGAAGCTGAGCAGAGGAGGTATGAAGCCGAGCAGAGGCAGTTAGAAGACGAAAGAGAAGAAAGAAGAAGACAGCATGAGTTAGCCTTCAAAGAAAAAGAGCTCGAGCTGGAAAGAGCAAAAATGGAGAATGCTGAAGCTATGGCTAGACAGCAAGCCTCCAGCCCTACACCTGCTACACCAAACGCTCCAATTTCGAGCATTAATTCCCTAGTCCCCAAGTGGACTGAGGACGAGCCAGAATCATGGCTGGAGGAGATCGAGGCTCTTTTTGATAACTACTGCACCACAGAGATGGAGAGAGCCTTAATTCTAGCCAAGCATATGGAGGGAAAAGCCAAGGCAGGGCTTCACTCACTGGAGAAGAGCCAGAGAGGCAACATGGCAGAAGTTTGTAGAGTCATTACAAAGGCCTACGAAATAACCCCAGAAAAATGGAGACAGCGGTTCCGAGGTCTTGCCAAGGAAGTCGGCTGGTCTTGGACCGAATGGGCCTGTCACAAGACCCAGTCTGGTACCCGCTGGTTCGACTCCTTGGCCTGCACGACGTTTGAGGATCTTTTCAATCGGACCATGCTAGAAGACCTTTACCAATGTGTGCCTGGGCCCTTGCGGTATATCTTAACGACAAGCAGCCCACCACACTTATGGAAGCCTGCCGCATGGCTGATTCATGGGAAACTTTTAATCAGTCGCACAGCACCTCTCAGAAACGAATCGTTCCTCCGGCCTACCTCTCGAACTCAACTCGCCCGAAGAATGGACTGCTGAGCAAGCCTACGTGCACCCACTGTAAGAAGGTGGGGCACGCTGAAGCTGAGTGTCGATACAAACTCAGCACTAATAAGCAGCCTATCACTACCAGCCAGAACTCCTCTCCCAATTCATCCGCTCAGCCCTCTCCTCCAACAGTCACTGCAGGCCACCGAGCCCATCCAAGAGGCCCGTGCAAATCCTGTGGTGCTGCCAGCCACTACAATGCTGGATCTCCGGCCTGTCCACATCATGTCCCCACCACAAAATTTGTCAACCTAATTAGCACCTCATTCTCTGCGGCCGGTCCGCTCCAGATCCTTTACCCCGAGAGACTGGAGACCCAGTTCATCTCGGTGGCCCCTCTTCAGAGCACTAGCCTGCCCGTGACCCTTCCGGTCACAGTAGACACTGCGGCAGTCATTAGCCTGATCGCCAGGGCCCAAGTGCCAGACAGTGCCATGGTTGACGAAAAAACCCAGTGAGAAATGAAGTGGATAGAGGGCCACACCATAACCGTTCCCACGGTCCAGCTCCAGGTTACTACACCTTGGGGCACGCTATCCCACTGCCTTGGCATGGTGGGTGGAATTTGGCCTGGAGTGGCCTTCTTGTTGGGTCGGGATCTTCTCTGGGGAAGCCCGTTACCAACGCCACTTCGCAGCCATGTTACCTCCTCCACGGAGGCCCTGTCTGTAAAACCCGATAAATTTCAAACCCCCACCTTCCGCCCACCGAAGTGGTCAGTGGAAGGGGCACAAACCAAACTATTCTAGGCCTAGCCCTCTCCAGTCGCGAAGGGCTGGCCCACCAAGAGGTCCTCCCTCTCCCTGAAGAGATATTCAGGAGGGGCCATACTGCTGCAGGACATGCAAGCGGACAGACCACTCCACAAATTGGGAGGGCTGCCCAAGTAAGCAACGCCCAGCGGACGCCCCCGAACAAGACTCTCGGAGAGGCTACGATCTCCTGCTGGGGCAGGAATCTCTGCCACAGCCAAATTCAAGTCATCTGCGAGGTATTGTACCTCCAGACCCCTTGTCAGGCGTGCCTGACCCTCAACTGTTTGCCGGTACCACCTACGAGCACTGAGCAGTGCCACGCTCTGTCCGTCATGGACGTTGAGCTATCAATTAAGAAGGCCCCTATGCCGGGTCTAAATCATGAGGCGAATCCTCCTCCAGGAGATTCAGGATTCCCCATGCCTTTGATCATTGCAACCGGAGAGCCTCCAGCACCCGAGACTTCTTCTTTACCAAATCTGACCCCAGAGGATGAACCCCTGGAGGATCAAAATGTTACACTGTCTCTGGAAGACCAGGAACTGGCCTCCTCGGATGCAGAAGTCGAGATCGCTCTCACTCCGGTTGTTGCAGCAGCCGGAGTAGGGAGCCCTCCTGTAGCGTATGAAGTTGCCCCTGACTTCATGCCCGCTAGCCCTTCTGGCCTGTCCCCAGAGTTGGTGCCCTCATCACCTCCTAGGCCTGATACTGATAGGCCTTGGAGGAACCCGAAGAAGAAGAAGAAGGGGCGGAAGAGAGCCCAGTAGTTGCCGAGCCGTAAGCTCATCCTGGCACTAGTGCCCTCTCGGCACAGTGCCCTACCATCTCAGAGTGATCCTGGCCCCTTGCCCAGAGGAGGTAGCCAGTGTGATCTCTTTTCTTGTACATAGCCTAGACTGCCTTCAGTACGGTACATCAAAGTAGTAGCCTTGTTCCTTCCACTTACCACCGAACCGCAGTAATCACGTAAGTAGAGTATTAACTTCAGATTATCTTAACTAGTGTGAAAAGAGCCACTATGCTCCTGACACGCATGGCCTAAAACTTCGGTGAGGCACCCATTTATCATATGAGGCAACCCTCATGAATTAACTAGCAATTATTAATTGTATTAAACATAAACCACTTTGTAATTTAGTTAGAACATCCACTCTTATGTTGGTGCTACGGTTGGGTTAGGGTAGGTTAGGCTAGGGAATACCATAGAATGTACCACTAGGCTAGGTCTAAAACATCATGGTTATTGGAGGTAGCATATAATAACCGTAAGCACCTTCTAGTATTGTTAGACTTAGGTAAAGTAATGATTGTTGCTCATATCCTATCTAGGGTTAGGTAGTTCTGTAGCTAGGTAGGCTACACAGGACTAATCTGCTCAGGGGAAGAAGAGTAACCTAATAGAGACAAGCATCTTGCTTAGTACAGACCTTCACACCCGAAAAGGGAGTGAAGGCCCTGTTAAGGGGGGGGAGCTTTTATAAATATTACAGCTGTTCGCCCTCGATGTATTTATGTGTAGTAATATTAATCAGATTAACCTCGACAGAGAACGTCTTTGTCCCGCAGGTAGGCCAGGCAATTCAAATATAATGATCATAGCAGAGACAGACGGCGTCTTCGCATAGGCAGGGATAGGCTGTGTAGTTCAAAAACAAAAATATGCTGGTGTGGCATTAGGGACCTAAACCCCAGAGAGGGTTTTCAC
>NC_089769.1:29137122-29144622 GCF_040412425.1 Macrobrachium rosenbergii
TATACATATATATATATATATATATATATATATATATATATATATATATATATATATATATATATATATATATATATATATATATATATATATATATATATATATATATATATATATATATATATATATATATATATATATATATATATATATATATATATATATATATATATATATATATATATATATATATATATATATATATGTATATATATATATATATATATATATATATATATATATATATATATATATATATATATATATATATATATATATATATATATATATATATATATATATATATATATATATATATATATATATATATATATATATATATATATATATATATATATATATATATATATATATATATATATATATATATATATATATATATATATATATATATATATATATATATATATATATATATATATATATATATATGTGTGTGTGTGTGTGTGTGTGTGTGTGTGTGTGTGTGTGCGTGCGTCGTGTGTGCGTGCGTGTGTGTGTGTAACAGTAAAATCAGTACTAAGTTTCAGTAGATATCTTCATTAAAACACTTAAAAGCACGTATGAGAAAACAAGGAGTGAGCTGTCAGTCGGGAGCTTGTTTTCTGTTCTAAAATGAGACTGTTGGTGCTTTCCTGGTCAGTGGAAGAAATGTTGTAAACGTAGCTGTACACAGTTCCTCGTACAGTCACCCTCGAGCTCTCACGCTAAGTTCGGCTTTTAGAGACAGTGCCCTAGGAAGACATTATTTCACCAAATAATCGGAAATATACTGGTATGCATCGAAATACCACATATGTTTAAAAACAATTATGAGAAATACGTTGGCATTTCCGACATGATGTTTTGATCATATCTTGTTTATACTAGTATCACTTTTGCTATAAAGAGTATTGCTATTCTAATAATTCATGCTAATTTACGATTCAGTACTTGGTAACCCACGTTCATAGGTTCCATATCAGCGTGCCAGTTGCGTCAGTGAGTCAGCGAGTTCCAAAGGGACACTCTGCTCGATCAGATCCCCGTGTTGTTATCGCTTTTATTTTGTTTATATAATAAAGCCAAGAAAACTACAAAAAGGGTCTCCTTTAATACCACTATCACGACACATTTGTTGGCTCCCATCGTGGCTTAGCGGTGCAGAATCGATTTAAATTCCGAAGAGAAGAACAATGGGCATCTGCAATCAAAAATTATCCACGACGATCTCTGCATTTCGGGATGAGAACACTTCATGTGTTCGCCTGTTATCTACACTCATCTAGACAGAAGAATTTCCCATGAGAGCAATAAGTCTAACAGCATTATGGGCATGCAGAACCGGCATGAGAATACTAGGCCTACTTGTGTTCGCCAATTATCGAGTTTCCCTTAGCATCAAGAAATCCAACAAAAAGAACCGGGATGAGAACACTACATGTGTTCGCCAATTATCAAGTCTCCCGTAGCATCAAGAAATCCAACAAAAGAACCGGGATGAGAACACTACATGTGTTTGCCAATTATCAAGTCTCTAACTAGCATCAAGAAATCCAACAAAAAGAACCGGGATGAGAACACTACATGTGTTCGCCAATTATCAAGTCTCCCCGTAGCATCAAGAAATCCAACAAAAAGAACCGGGATGAGAACACTACATGTGTTCGCCAATTATCAAGTCTCCCCGTAGCATCAAGAAATCCAACAAAAAGAACCAGGATGAGAACACTAAATGTGTTCGACAATTATCAAGTTCTCTGTAGCATCAGGAAATCCAACAGAAAGAACCGGGATGAGAACACCACATGTGTTCGCCAATTATCAGGTTTCCCCTGTGTTTGCTGATGTCAACGGCCTTCTTCTTTTTCTTTTAACGTACTTTTTTTCCATTTGTATGGGGTAAGTACGATGCCTTCTTTTGAAGGACTTTGATTTGGCTTTGAGGTAGACTGTAGTCTCGATCGACTTCCCTGCCTGTAATCGCTTAAACCCCAGTAGTGTACGTACATGTATTGTACCAGTCACCAGCGCCCTTTCTCCCAGCAGCGAGGATTCGTTGCGCGGTTAGGTCGACAGTCGAGACGTGTGAGGTGCCTGTTATGTTTTTAGATGATGTTGGAGTTGGTCAGCTGCGGGTTTGAACCCACGCCACTGACCTCTAAGAAGTCCGAGGCTGCTGCTCTAACCGACTTGGCCATCGAGGCTCTTGATGTCAACGGCCTTCTCCTTGAAGAAGTCACCACCACCAAGACGCAGCTTGCAAGATTTCTTAAGAGCCGCTGACACCGATCAAGATTGCAGCTGCCTCAGTCCCTCATTGCATTCTTCTACTCATATAGGCTAAGTAAAAGAGTGTTACTCTTCATACTTTTTCAAAATGCGTGTCTCAACAGTTATTTGCCATTGCCTTAAATACACATTTTGCTTTATAATTGTGTCCTTGTAAGAGTAGCCATCGTGTGAGATTTTTTACCCCGCAGATTTATTCACCTACTCGTTTTCACTGAAGAAAATCGTCGTAATTCCTTATTACGAGTTTAGAGGTGATTACGTACAAGTATAGTGTATTCGTATATTTTCCATTTTTTGCATGTGTTAACGACGTAGTACTAGGAGTAGCGCAGAGGAAGGTGATAGTAATAGGAATAATTTTCACTGCTGGAAATACGCGGTTCTATTTAATTGCATTTTACGAGTGTCACGTGTCACATTAGAATTACAGACATTGTTTGATGGTTACAAAATGCATTTTTTTTTTTAGATTACATAAAGTAATACTTGTTACGGAATAGGTACACACAAATTTTGGTCTAGTTACACACAGGTGTTGCATTTACAATTACATATATGTGCAGACGACTAAAACTTGATATTTTGACAGACTGATAGGCTTTACTGTTAAATTGTATATGGATTCTTGTATATTTACTATTGCTGGCCAGGCTAGGAACATTTTTGTCCAGTTTCGACTTTTGGTGTGTTCAGTCAGCAGGTATTTCAGTCTGTATCCTTTATTACTTTAGTTAGGTTTATTTTACTAATTAGAACATCATGAGTTATAGCCATAAAACTCATAACTATTGAATATAACAGTCACGTAAGACTAACTATTACAGGTCGTATCGTAGTGTTCATAAAGATTAGCGATACATAATCTTTATGGCTGCTAATCTGTGTTTAACAGGCAGACAAGAAATAAGTTTGACATCACAATAAGCGCTTCTTAGCTTAAAATAACTATACAATACACAGAGTGGTGTGCGTGGTAACATGAGTTTTTATGCTAAGTATTACGTAATACCTTTTCCAGAAGGAGTTTTCAAGAGGTAAATCTACTTTGGCTGATCCACAGGTAATGTTACAAACATGGTTTTTAGTGCTGCGCGATCACTGACATGAACGCAATGAAATGGATGCATACTTGAACTAGTATCGGACAAAAACCGTGCTGTTCTTAGAATTTACACTTGTTCTCTTAATGATGACATATATTTTCTTACGGATTCTTTGGTCGTTTGTTTGTTTTTCAAACGCTTAATTTGCATTTAAGTTCGCTTTAGACTTTTTGCAGGGCAGTAGAAATTCATCGGAACATTATATTTATTTACATTCCTATCAAAATACAGTATATTTTTGTGTTCCATTACCGATGTTTCTTTGATATTTACTTCAGATACATATATTATGCGTTCTGTTGTATCGGAATTCTTATCAGCGTCGATTAACGACGTTGTTGTGTACCTACGATGCGGGACAAAACAGTTACATGTACAGTTTTGATGTATTCACCCTCCTTTAACTAATGTTCAGCCTCAGAAATATCTGTTCCCGTGGATATTATTTTTGTCACTGGGTCCATGAAAATTTAATCCGTTTCAGGAATAAATGATGTAATTGAGGATAATTATAAGTGAAATGCAAGTTCTTAGAACAAATATTCCATTTCATATCATGGTATCAGTCAAATGACTTTACCTGGATCAGATATAATTATTTTGGTGGATTTATTCATTTTTATGGAACATGTCAGTTTTATGGTTTATCACACACCGAAGGACTTGATACAGTTACTAACAATAAATAGACGTAAAAAATAGGTTTTCCATCACTTAATGATTTATTTTAATGAGTATACAAACTTGATGGACGTTGAGGTATTTCGTTATGAAATAACAATTGTTGACTTTAGCAACAATTGACTGTCTATACAAGGCCTATATAAAGTACATCAGGTTCCAACTGCGGAAGGAGAACAATTTCTCAAACCAATTAACATTTAGCTATCCACTGAAATCCCTAATATGCAAGTGAGAGCATTTTTCAGATTTGTTATATAAATATCATTATGTTTAGGATTGGTGTTTGATATAACTAATAATTATATTAGTTATATCAAATGAGCCAAACGTGAAGAGTTTTGATAGTTTTTGCATACTTATTGCAGAGCTATACTGTATACAGCTGATATTTGGTTTGTGTTAGGTAATACACAGATATTCTAGTTCTTGTATTTTCTTGGGTAGTTTTCATCGAATACCTATGATAGCTGTATATCATCCACCCTATACTGCCTACAGTACTCCATGTGGTCGTTTTGAATTGTTCATTATGTTATTTAGGTTGAGATGCACACAGATCACGAGTGATGGCCTGAAAACTTCCGCTTTGCCATGAGTGATTTCGTTGCTTTTAGTATTGTTTTACAGAAGTTCGGACAGTTCGATTTGAGCTAGGCTCTCTAAATGTATGTTTGCTGTCTTAACAGCTGGTTTGAGTTCTTTAAGTTAAAATAATAGTTATTGTGATATTTCCTTACCCCAACCACAGTTAATGGTGTTCATTAGTACTAAGGAATATGCATATATATATATATATATATATATATATATATATATATATATATATATATATATATATATATATATATATATCAGGACAGGGTGACAAGGAGGCGCAGTCGGTCATCTGTAGGTGGTATTTATTTGCCGACGCGTTTCGTAACACATTGTTACATCATCAAGGCTAAAAAAGAAAATTTACAAATTAAAATACATGGAATAAAACTAACGATTTCAAGAGAGTCTCAACATGCTATATAAATATACATTAAAACAAGACAATTCATAAAAAGCACCTGCTAGACTAAAAGGTTGAAGACTGAATGACTAAAAGGGAAAAGGAAAGCAGCAAAGAAAACTGGCTCAAGCCAGATACAACTGAACAGAGGTGGTGTGTGAGTTCAACTTAGGAACTAGCTGTTTTATGAATAACGATTCCAAAATTAGCAGTTCGTGTGGATGACTTGTTTGGCCCAAAACAGAGAAGTCAGAATAATCAATACTTGTATTACATATACTGACGATTGCATTATTGGGCAGATTCTATCCTTAAATTTAAAAAGGGACCCTATTGTAAGTGGATTTTTTGGTATTAAAATGACTTGCAACATGTTAAAATGTTTTTCTATTGCAGACTTCAGATTACTTCTAAATTTATCGTCTAGGACGTATGGGATAACTGCATAGAGTTTCTTCCGTGGTACTGTACTTATAACAGCCGAGTGAGATAGCTTCTTATTCAAGAAATTCTTACAGTGTTTAAAGAAAACATGAGATGGAAACCAATTATCAGTAAACTATTTGTGCAAGAAAATTATTTCTTTATGATAAGAGTCCCAAGAAGAGGTTAGAGTATAAGCCCGGTGGAGGAGAGTAAAAATTGAATTTAGTTTAAAATAATAAAAACAAGCACTATAAAAGTTTGAACTCAGACCAGTAAAAGTCTTTTTTCTAAAAACGGAAGTGTTAAAACTGTCATTATGTCGGAACGCCAAAACATCCAAGAATGGTAATTGATTATTGTCCTCCCTTTCTAATGTAAACTTAATATTCGGATGTACTTCGTTAATGTACGAGAGGAACTGATCAGCATGAAAAGCTGATTTGAAAAGAACGAAGGTGTCATCGACAAACCGTTTATATACAAAGAGGATAAAAGCTAAGGGGACAATTTTCCAACATGCGCTCCTCCAGGAGCACATGAAAATGTTGGAAAACGTGGGGCGTAGAGGTGATCCCATTGCCATCCCATCTATCTGTTTGTACAAACAACCATTATAAATAAAAGCAGTGTCCAGCACTGCTAACTCCAACAATTTCTTAAAGACAACGATCATAATTAAAATAAGTGTCATTGGGTTGGATAAAAATTTTATCTAAAATAACTTCAATTGTTTTTCCACTGGGACATTTGTAAATAATGATTCAACATCATAACTAGTCATATTTAAATCAGAGTCTTGGCATAAAATATATGATTTGAACTCTTCAGGTTTTTCAAAGTGTGCTGGTTAGAAGTCAATTGTTGTAATAGTGGTACTAAATATTTGGCTAATTTATAGTTAGGAGCGTGGATTGATGACAATATTGGTCTCATTGGAATTCTGTCTTTGTGTATTTTAGGCAGACCATATAAAATTCCAAACGACGTACCTGAGCAATGTAACTCTTCATAAGTATCTTTATTGATGATATTTTTGGTATTAAGTTCTTTTAAAAACCTGTTGATTTTATCTTCAATTTTAAATATATGTTTGCAATCAGGGTTACCGATTTTTTGAAACTTGCTTCCATCACTGAGAATAGACTCCATTTTACTGATATAATCATCTCTATCTAAGAGACTACCAGTTGGATACCTTTTTTTAAGAGAACGGACTTGAATATTCTGAAGAACTTGGCAAAAAACGAAAATTTGGTAATTACTAAACCTGATAAGGGTAGAGGTACTGTTATCTTAAATAGAGATGATTATATCAGTAAAATGGAGTCTATTCTCAGTGATGGAAGCAAGTTTCAAAAATCGGTAACCCTGATTGCAAACATATATTTAAAGTTGAAGATAAAATCAACAGGTTTTTAAAAAGAACTTAATACCAAAAATATCATCAATAAAGATACTTATGAAGAGTTACATTGCTCAGGTACGTCGTTTGGAATTTTATATGGTCTGCCTAAAATACACAAAGACGGAATTCCAATGAGACCAATATTGTCATCAATCCACGCTCCTAACTATAAATTAGCCAAATATTTAGTACCACTATTACAACAATTGACTTCTAACCAGCACACTTTAAAAAACTCCGAAGAGTTCAAATCATATATTTTATGCCAAGACTCTGATTTATATATGACTAGTTATGATGTTGAGTCATTATTTACAAATGTCCCAGTGGAGGAAACAATTGAAGTTATTTTAGATAAAATTTTTATCCAACCCAATGACACTTATTTTAATTATGATCGTTGTCTTTTTAAGAAATTGTTGGAGTTAGCAGTGCTGGACACTGCTTTTATTTATAATGGTTGTTTGTACAAACAGATAGATGGGATGGCAATGGGATCACCTCTACGCCCCACGTTTTCCAACATTTTCATGTGCTCCCTGTAGAAGCGCATGTTGGAAAATTGTCCCCTTAGCTTTTATCCTCTTGTA
>NC_089769.1:29152122-29299622 GCF_040412425.1 Macrobrachium rosenbergii
CATCTTTATTTACTTTCACTTGAATTGGGGAATTTTCCATTTTTACTACCTCCCACAATGATATATATACAGTAATTTTTTTAATACAATATCAGTTGGGTTCGTTTTTCTACAGACTTCACACTATAAATTAAGTTATATATTTTTTATCTCAGAAATTACTCAGTGTTTTACTGTGTTACATTTTTTTATTTCAAAATTTTGTTTTATTGTTATTTTTATATAGTTATTTTGTATTTCTTTATTATATTTTTATTTATTTTATTTAAAATTTTTTATTTTTATTTATTTTTATTTTGTTACAATTTTTGGTTATCAATTATTTTTATAGATTCTTTATTTACAGTTTTTATTTTATTTATTTCTTTCAACGAGATTTAAATTTTTTATTTGTTTTGAACTCAAGTTTTCCCAAATTGCTTATTTATTTTTAGCTTTTTATAATCAGAATTGTTTATTTTATTTATTTATTAAAAATACTTGGTCAAGTATAAAGTTGAGAATTTTACACAGTTAATTTTATTTTTATTTATTCAGCTATGTGAGTACTTTATTTATTTGAGGGGAGTTAATAAAAGACATCTCTCTTCATGACGACAAAAAGTAAGAAATTCGAAAAGAGAGAAAGCAAGATCGCCATTGTTATAAAATTGTTGTTATTTATATTTATTTATTTATTTATATTTATTTTTTTATTTATATTATTTATTTATATTTTATTTATTTCATTTTATTTATTTTATTTATTTATTTAAAATATTTATTTTCATTATATTTTTTATATATATATTTATATATATTTATTTTATAATAATAACAACAACTAATAATAGTACAAAACAAACACGGGAAGAAGTGTCTAATTTTTATTTTTAGTTACAAAGTTATTTATTTCAATACATTTTTTATTGTGTTAAAAAGTAAGCATATTTTTATATAATGATTTTTATTGTGCATTCTAATATATTAAGGTTATCAGCGACTTGATTTTGATGATATTGGCTCAAATTCGTGAAAAATTAGTTATCGTTTATATTTCTTGATAGAGATGGCAACAATTTTTAATTTTATTTAATTATTTTAAAAATTGATTTTATATCCTTCCTTTTTTCGTATATATGATCGGTTACACTATTTTTTTTAAGGACGGACTTCAATATAACATATAATAATATATAGTTTTTTAAAATGAAATGGTATATTTTGCGACATTACTTTATGCTATTACAATTATTATTGTTAGTTTATTTTTATTTCGAGAGGTTTTTTGTGCGGAGGTTGCAGATACCACTGTCCTAATTTATTTTTTAGCAAATTTCATTGTGAATTTAAAGAAATTTTTTACTTTTTCTTGATTTATTTTTTTATTGCTCACTTCCAAATTTTTTTATTTTTTTATTTTTATTTATTTTAACATTTGGTATTTATTTTTTTCCTAGCTGGCAACACTACAGACAGAGATATTTTATTTACATACAGTATATCATTCTGAATTTATTTATTTTGGCAAATATTTATTTTTTATTTTATTTCATTTATTTATTTTTATCATCAATTAGGCCGGTCAACCAACCAATTTTAGCCTCCGTGAAATATTTATGACGATATGGGTTCAATTTGGTCTTCTAAATATTTTTTCGTTTTCATTCTAAGTGATGATAGACCCAGAAGCTAAAAATATTATCATCCAACATTGATACGAAAAAAAATTTTTAAAAGGGAAAATTTATTTATGACAATGTTTTATTTAAAGATTATTCAAATCTTTTAATTTTAATATTTATTTTTTATTTTATATATATTTATTTTTGTATTTTTATTTACTAATTTATATTTATTTTTTAAAATATATATATATATATTATATTATTTATATATATATATTTATTTATTTATAATATTTATTTATTTATATATTTATTTTATTATGATTTTATTTATTTATTTATATTTATTTATTTATTTATATTATTTTATTTTTTATTTTTATTTTTATTTATTGCTAATTTATTTGTTTTGCAATAACATTTTAGAACTTGCTTTGATTATTTTACATTATTGAGCAGCAATTTTTATTTAAATTTACGCGAATATTTTCTAATCATTTTCCAGATTGGTTTATTTATTTTTCAATTTATTTTTGGGATTCATTTACCAGAAAATTGTAAATAAATTTAAATAATACGCAAAATTTGTTTATAATTTTTTTTCAAATTTATTTTTATTTATATTTATTTTATTTATTTACATTGTTTTTTTATTTTGATTTTTATTATTCTTATTTTTTTTTATTTATTATTTATTTTTTTTATATATATTTATTATTTATTTATTTTTTATTTAATTTTATTTTATTTTTATTTTATTTTTATTTATATATATATATTTATTTATTTTTATTTATTTATATTTTTATATTTATATATATATTTATTTATATATATATAATTTATAAATAATAAGAATATTTGCTTATTTAAGAAGAAAAAGAAATCTCAAAAACTAACGTGATATATTTTTGAAATATTTGTTAAAAATAATAAAATTTATTTATTAAAATATTTTATACTTATTTTGTACATTTAATGTTTTTATTTTAGGTAAAACTAATCAATCGGTTCTAAATTTTCCATCACCATTTTAAAAAAATGAACAAATATATTTTTGATTCCTTTATTTAATTTGATGATTATTTTTGTTTTACATATCCCACCAGTAAGGAAGGAATATAAAATGAATATGTTTTGACTTAAATAAAGTATAAACATTAACGTACAATTTTTTTGTAAAATAAATCCATCAAATAAAAATCTACTATTTTTAAAAATTTAAAAAATATCTACGTTAGTTTTTTTGAGATTTTTGGAAATAACTTTTCTGATATAATTTACATTTAAAGAAGATAGGAATAAAACAGAATAGAATGAATACCATCATTGAAAACTAAATGAATTTACTCTTAATCTCAAAAGAGAAACATTTACGTTATGTTGAAAAAAATGAAAAATATTACCCCAAAAAAAATCTAACAGTAGAAATTTTTTTATTTATTTATTATTTATAATTATTTTTCTATTTATTTCTTTATTCTTTTTATTTTTATTTATATTATATATATTCTTATTATTATTATATATATTTATATATATAAAAATATATATAAAGTATAAATAATAAGAATAAGAAGAAAAAAATTTAAAAATCTCAAAAACTAACGTAGATATATTTTTGAAATATTTGTTAAAAATAATAAAATTTTATTTGATTAAAATATTTTATACTTATTTTGTACGCCAATGTTTTATACTTTTAGGTAAAACTAATCACTCGATTCTAAATTTTCCATCACCATTTTAAAAAAATGAACAAATGTATTTTTTGATTCCTTCCTTACGTTGATGATTATTTTTGTTTTACATATCCCACCAGTAAGGAAGGAATATAAAATGAATATGTTTTGACTTAAATAAAGTATAAACATTAACGTACAATTTACGCGTAAAATAAATCCATCAAATAAAAATCTACTATTTTTAAAAAATATCTACGTTAGTTTTTTGAGATTTTTGGAAATAACTTTTCTGATATAAACGACATTTAAAGAAGATAGGAATAAAAACAGAATAGAATGAATACCATCATTGAAAAGCTAAATGAATTTACTCTTAATCTCAAAAGAGAAACACGTACGTTATGTTGAAAAAAAAATGAAAAAATATTACCCCAAAAAAATCTAACCGTAGAAATTTTTTTATTTATTTATTATTTATAATTATTTTTCTATAATTATTTCTTTATTCTTTTTATTTTTATTATATATTCTTATTCTTATTATTATATTTTTATATATATAAATATATATAAAGTATAAATAATAAGAATAAGAAGAAAAAGAATTCTAAAAATCTCAAAAAACTAACGTAGATATATTTTTGAAATATTTGTTAAAAATAATAAAATTTTATTTGATTAAAATATTTTATACTTATTTTGTACGCCAATGTTTATACTTTTAGGTAAAACTAATCACTCGATTCTAAATTTTCCATCACCATTTTAAAAAAATGAACAAATGTATTTTTTGATTCCTTCCTTACGTTGATGATTATTTTTGTTTTACATATCCCACCAGTAAGGAAGGAATATAAAATGAATATGTTTTGACTTAAATAAAGTATAAACATTAACGTACAATTTACGCGTAAAATAAATCCATCAAATAAAAATCTACTATTTTTAAAAAATATCTACGTTAGTTTTTTGAGATTTTTGGAAATAACTTTTCTGATATAAACGACATTTAAAGAAGATAGGAATAAAAACAGAATAGAATGAATACCATCATTGAAAAGCTAAATGAATTTACTCTTAATCTCAAGAGAGAAACACGTACGTTATGTTGAAAAAAAAATGAAAAAATATTACCCAAAAAAATCTAAAGAGAAATTTTTTTATTTATTTATTTTATTTATTTTAATTATTTCTTTATTCTTTTATTTTTATTATATATTATATATATTTTATTCTTATTATTATATTTATTTATATATATAAAAATATATATAAAGTATAAATAATAAGAATAAGAAGAAAAAGAATTCTAAAAATCTCAAAAAACTAACGTAGATATATTTTTTTGAAATATTTGTTAAAAATAATAAAATTTTATTTGATTAAAATATTTTATACTTATTTTGTACGCCAATGTTTATACTTTTAGGTAAAACTAATCACTCGATTCTAAATTTTCCATCACCATTTAAAAAAATGAACAAATGTATTTTTTGATTCCTTTTTACGTTGATGATTATTTTTGTTTTACATATCCCACCAGTAAGGAAGGAATATAAAATGAATATGTTTTGACTTTAATAAAGTATAAACATTAACGTACAATTTACGCGTAAAATAAATCCATCAAATAAAAATCTACTATTTTTAAAAAATATCTACCTTAGTTTTTTGAGATTTTTGGAAATAACTTTTCTGATATAAACGACATTTAAAGAAGATAGGAATAAAAACAGAATAGAATGAATACCATCATTGAAAAGCTAAATGAATTTACTCTTAATCTCAAAAGAGAAACACGTACGTTATGTTGAAAAAAATGAAAAAAATATTACCCCAAAAAAATCTAACTGTAGAAATTTTTTTATTTATTTATTATTTATAATTATTTTCTTTATTCTTTTTATTTTTTTTTATTTTATATATATTCTTATTCTTATTATTATATTTATTTATATATATAAAAATATATATAAAGTATAAATAATAAGAATAAGAAGAAAAAAATTCTAAAAATCTCAAAAAAACAAACGTAGATATATTTTTGAAATATTTGTTAAAAATAATAAAATTTTATTTGATTAAAATTTTTATACTTATTTTGTACGCCAATGTTTATACTTTTAGGTAAAACTAATCACTCGATTCTAAATTTTCCATCACCATTTTAAAAAAAATGAACAAATGTATTTTTTGATTCCTTCCTTACGTTGATGATTATTTTTGTTTTACATATCCCACCAGTAAGGAAGGAATATAAAATGAATATGTTTTGACTTAAATAAAGTATAAGAATAGAATGAATACCATCATTGAAAAGCTAAATGAATTTAGTTTTTGAGATTTTTAATCTCAAAAGAGAAACACGTACGTTATGTTGAAAAAAAAAAGAAAAATATTACCCCAAAAAAATCTAACCGTAGAAATTTTTTTTATTTATTTATTATTTATAATTATTTTTCTATAATTATTTCTTTATTCTTTTTATTTTTATTATATATTATATATATTCTTATTCTTATTATTATATTTATATATATAAATATATATAAAGTATAAATAATAAGAATAAACATTTAACATAACAACGCAAAAAATAAAATAAATCCATCAAATAAAAATCTACTATTTTTAAAAATATCTACGTTAGTTTTTTGAGATTTTTGAAATCAATTAATCATATCTAGATACTAACATATATATATATATATAATATATTATATATATATATATATATATATATATATAAAAAATAAAAAAGTGGATGATGATGAACTGAAATTATATTTCTTAGTCTATGAAAATGGCCAAAAATAAGGACTTAAAAGAATCAGGAAAATTTGATGGACTAATATTTTTTATAATAAAGTTATCAAATTTATTTAATTTTTTTTTTTTACTATTTGAGTAATAAAAATATCCTTAACACAAACTCATTCATCCATTCTTATTTTTAAAACTTGGTGACATTATTAAATAAATTTTTTGTTTTAAATATATAATATATATATATATATATATATTTACTTATATATAAAGGAAATATTCCTTTTTATATATATATACATAAAAAACACGATGAAAAGAAAAAATGAAAATAATAATGATGTTAAAAAATAATAAAAAAGATTTTCTTATAAAACGACCTTCTGTTCCTATTTTAAAAACTACTAGAGATTCTTTTTATATTTTTCAATTTAGAAGTTGATGATTGTACTGGATTTTCGCCATTTTTAACAACGAAAGAACGTTATCGTACACCCGTCATACGTATGTTTGGAGTAAATAGTTTAGGAAATTCAGTATGTTGTCACGTTCATGGTTTTTATCCATATTTTTACGTTAACGTTCGAAAAAGTTTGATCTTCATCAAGTAAATAATTTTAAAATGACATTAAATGATAAAGTTTCTAATAAATTACGCTGTTTAAATGGATTAATTGCCAAATTTATCACGTCTGTGAAATAGTATCTAAACAGAATTTATATGGTTATAATTTCAATAATGAAAAGACTAATTATTTTAAAATAACTGTATCATTACCCAAGATAATTCGTGATGTACAGCGCATTTTAATAGAAGAGAAAAGTGTTTTTATTTTAAAGATTATGAAAAGGTTCAATTTTATGAAGCCAATGTTGACTTTATACTAAGATTTATGATTGATACAAACATATTTGGTTGTTCTTGGATAGAATTACCATAATGAAGAAAATGGATCGTTAGAAATGAAAAATTAAAAGAAACAAAATGTCAAATTGAAATTGACGTTTTACAAAGTAATGTCTTGGGTCACGATCCCACTCAAACGCATTGGGCTAGTAGCATCGGACCTCTAACTACTCTTTCATTCGACATTGAATGCGCTGGTAGAAAAGGAATTTTTCCTACGCCAGATATTGATCCTATTATTCAAATAGGTAACGTTATTATAAAACACGGACAAAAAAATGATAATGATGATGATCAATATTCACATGTTATTTTTGTCTTGGGTGAATGTTCACCCATTGATAATGCTAAAATATATACTTTTCAATCCGAGAAAGAAATGTTGGAAACTTGGTCTCGTTTTGTTCAAAATGTAGTGGATCGATGTTATTACAGGATACAATATAAACAATTTTGATTTGACATATTTGGTGGAAAGAGCTAATCATTTAAATTCTAATCAATTTTATCTTAGTCGAATAGTGGGTTTAAAATCAACCGTTACTACAAAGACTTTTGAAAGTAAGCAAATAGGTAAAGCTATTAACAAAGTCATAAATATAGAAGGTAGATGTATATTGGATGTATTAAATGTTATTAAAAGAGATTATAAATTACGTTCTTACAGTTTAAATGCAGTTTCTCAACATTTTTAAAAGAACAAAAGGATGATATTCATCACACACAAATATCAGTTTTACATCACAAGAACGCTCAAACGAGACGAAAATTGGCCGTGTATTGTTTAAAAGATGCGTTTTTACCTTTGAAATTAATAGATAAATTAATGTTATTTATCAATTCTATCGAAATGGCTCGCGTAACGGGAGTTCCTCTTTCTTTTATTCTTACGTGGGGTCAACAAATTAAAATCATTTCTCAACTTCTTAGAAAATGTTCAAAATATGGTGGTGGTGGTAATGATGATGATTTTATAATTCCTTCGTGCGAGGACCGAGAAAAGGGGAACGATTATCAAGGAGCTACTGTGATAGATCCAATAAAAGGATTTTATAACGATCCTATTACCACGCTAGATTTCTGCGCTTTATATCCTACAATTATTATGGCTCATAATCTATGCTATTCAACGTTGCTTAATAATAATAAGCATACAGCCTTATCAGTGATAATTATACTAAAACACCATCAGGTAATTATTTCGTCAAACCTCATATACGTAAAGGCTTACTTCCTCAGATATTGAAAATTTACTCTTAGCTCGGAAAAAAGCTAAAAATGATTTGAAAAGGGAAACGGATCCGTTAAAAGAAAGGTATTAGACGGTCGTCAATTAGCTTTAAAAATATCTGCAAATTCCGTTTATGGATTTACGGGTGCCCAAGTTGGTAAATTACCTTGCGTAGAAATTTCGCAAAAGCGTTACGGCATTTGGACGAGAAATGATTATGTTTACCAAAAACATGATTGAAGAACAATATCCAAATGCTAAAGTTATTTATGGAGATACGGATTCAGTAATGATAAATTTTGGCGTAAAACCGTTCAAGAAGCCATAATGTTGGGTCAGGAAGCGGCGGATAACGTTACGAAGCATTTTATTAATCCTATTAAATTAGACTTTGAAAAGGTTTATTGTCCATATTTACTTATCAATAAAAAACGTTACGCGGGTCTGTATTATACTCGACCAGATACTTTTGATAAAATTGATTGTAAAGGAATAGAAACAATTCGTAGAGATAATTGTCATCTCACCGCCAACTTAATAGCAGAAATTTTAAAAATAATTCTCATTGAACGAGATACGAAAAAAGGCCGTTACACTCGTCAAACAAACCATTTCAGATTTACTTAATGACCGAATTGAGTTAAGTCAACTGATAATAACTAAAGAATTGACAAAAACTCAAAACGAATATAAAGCAAAACAAGCCCACGCTGAATTGGCCAATAAAATGGCCATTCGAGATTCTGGAACAGCGCCCACACTTGGAGATCGAGTTCCTTACGTTATTATATCAACAACAACAACATCTAAAAAAAAATACCTTTATATCAAAAGGCTGAAAACCCCGATTTTGTTTTGAAAAATGGTCTTCAAATAGATTATGAATATTATTTATTAAATCAAATTAAAAATCCTCTATTACGGATATTTGATCCTATCCTTGGAAAGGACACTGAACAAATTTTATTACGAGGTGATCATATGATTATTATAAAACGGGAAAAGAATTAAATGTTTTAAAAGTACGACTACAATGTACAAATTGTCAAAAATTTATTAATCAAAATAACAAAAATTTATTATGTATTCAATGTAGAAAAAATAATAAAAAATAGTATTATTATTCATTGCATAAAGGATTTTTTATTATATATATGTATGTTATTATATATATATTTTTTTTTTCTCTAACAATGGTGAAAAAATTCATTTTAAACATTTAATATTTTTTATTTATTATACAAGATAATCTTTTCAACAATTTTTTTCCTTTGATTTTTCTTTGTACTATTAACTCTTCTTTTCCCTCCAACAAATCAGTTTTTAAAAGTTTATTATTCTCTTTTCTCAAAGCTTTACATTCCTCTAAAAGTTGGGACAAATCATTACATTCATTTAAAAGTTTGGATAATTCTATTCTATTTGCTAGGGTGGGAGGTAACCATACTTTTGGACAAGTATTTACAGCGATCGTTGGTGATGATGTTCGTCCAAAGTCTAAACATTTTGATCCAGCAACTTCCCAAGATGATACCACCATATTTGTTTTCTCTGCAATATGAATTCAAAATGCGTACACATGTATATATAAATGTAAAATGAAAAATAATAAAAAAATAATAATAAATAATTATTACTTTTTATATTAATAAAATATTTTTATTTTATTTTTTCATTACACTAAATAACCTTTTCTAGTAAAAAAATAATAATAAATAATTATTACTTTTATATTAATAAAATATTTTTATTTTATTTTTTCATTTTTGTTATTCAGTATCAAATTGATAGCTGAAAAATTTTTTATTATTATTAATAAAAAATGTAGCTATTTTTTTTTTATTATTATTATTACATTAAATATTTTTTATATTTTGTAGATATATATAATGTTAATAAACTTTTGTCAATATATATATAAATAATAATTATATATATTAAATAAAATAATTATATATATTAAATAACCGTTTTTAGTAAATTTTTTGTCGTGTCAAGAATCATAATTTTTATTTTTAATATGTTTTTATATGAATAAAAATCATCAATAGATGACAAAGACAAAAAAATTATTTTTATTATTTTATATGAATTAATTCTGAATATGGAATATACACAACAATTTTCCCATCAAACAATTCGAGAATACACGGTGTATTAGATATCCTCTGCTGATCATCGTCGTACTTTTTTATAGGATGAATGACTGAAAAATTATAATTTTTTATATCTCTTAAATTCAAGATATCCCTTTCTCGTTGAATATTAAAATCAAAAAACTTTAAATGAGACTTTAACTTTAAAAATTCAATACCCTGTTGATTGGTTATAACAGACATGTCATTATTAGAAGAATAATGATATGTCATTTTTTAATTCATATATATTTATTTAGTCATGAAGAAATATATATATTTTTCATTTATTCTATATATATATAATTTATATATATATGTTTTTATATAATAAAAATATTATATATATATATGTTTGTTTAATAAAATATATATATATATATATATACGACTTAAAAAATGAACAGTTGTGTAAATTCTTCTACTATATTTCATTTCATTAGTGAACCTACAAGTAGTTTGAAAATTTATAAAACAGGGTTAGAAAAATATAAGCAATACAAAGTAAATTATGATAAAAAGAATCTAGTACTTTCATTGCCCGGGTTAATAAAAGTTTTTTATAAAAATAATAAAGAATTGTATAACGTGTCTTTTATTGATGTATTAAAAGTAATATTACCAGATGAAAATTATAAATTTTTAACATTTGAAAACTTTTTGCGCTTATATTATCAATCATATTTTTCACCTATATTATTTAAAAAAAATAATAAACCATTGAGGTTATATTAAGTCCTTTTCTATTATATATATATATATATATATATATATATATATATATATTTTACTTTAATAAAAAAAATGGGAGTTCATTATTTGATAAATCACTTAAAAAGTTATTTTATTCCAATTTCTCTTTGTAATGATAATAATAATAATAATAATTTAAAAAATGATAAATTGAATTTTATTGGAGTAGACAGTACACATTTTTTACATCAAACAGCAATAATAAAAAAATAATGATTATTTACAATTTAATGCTGAAATATTGAGTGATGCCATTTTGCATTACGTTGCGCAAGTATGTAATTTTTTTCAAGTTGAAGATGGTAGTAATATTACTTTTTTTTGGCCGTTGATGGATACCCTCCGGTTTCAAAACATAAAGTGATCGTTATAGATGATGAAAAAATATTTACAAATTAATTAATGTAGGCAAATTATTTAAAAATAGTTTTAAACTATTGGAGGAAAAAATGACACGAGATTTAAAAAACATAAAATTTAATTTTGTAACAAATCTTGAATCTGATATTCAAGTACGTGGAGAAGGAGAAATTGAACTTTTTAAATTTGTTAGAAATTTATCATCATCTACTAATAATAATGATGATGATGGTAAAAGTGTTATTATTTCTCTTGATTCTGATGTTTTAGCAATGATGACATTTTTTAAAAATTCAGAAATTATTCTCGTTACTCCTAATTTCAAAACAGGCATAGGACTTTTATACAACTTGGATAATTTATCTAATGACTTAAAATTAAATTATTATCAACTTATAAATTATGTTATTTTACATTTTATATTTTTGGAAGTGATTACAATTCTGGGTTATTATTAAATTATAATGATGAAACCAAAAATGTGATATATAAAGCTGTTACTGAATCATCAACTAAAATGAATTTTAATGACGTCTTACAAATTGCTAAATTATGTAATGATACTTTTAATGATAATGATGAAAAAAAAAATGTTTATTTTTTTATAGAAGCCCTTTGTGCTATAACTTATTACCTCTCTTTAGGTGAAAATAAAAATATTTTAAAATTTCCTTCTTATTTAAAAAAAAAATAAATATAATTTAGCAATTTTAATTTTTTATCCTTCATAAATAATTTGTCCTATACGGTCCTTTTTATTAATATCATATTTATTATTAGATAAATTATTTAATACAATATCACCATTTTTATCTCCGCCAATTACGATAATTGATGATTTTGAAGCTAAGCCAGATCGGCTAGCGTATCTAATATAATAATGCGAAGAAAAAGAGAGATGAGGAAATTTTATACCTGTAGAAATAGTAATAACATCATTTCCATTTATCGTCATGTTTTGAGGTGAAAAAACGTCCCAAGCAACAGACCCCCTCGTCATTTTTTTCGGCCAATATTCAGTACCATCGTTGTTATTATCTTTATTATTATTATTTTGTTCATTATTATTATCATTTATTAAATATTTTAACAATCTAGCTATAGCTATAATATCACCCACTTTAACATTTTTTTCTTTTGTTTTTGAAAAATTATACATTATTATTCCTATATTACCCGAATAATCTCTATCAATAATTCCTCCCAATACGTCTACATCTTGATCTTCGTCCGGTTTACTTTCTAGTTTGATGTAAAAATTATTATTATTATTATAATTTAAATTAATATTCGTAAATATTAATCTTTTTTCTAGGGGTGGTATATTTACATTAATAGGACTAAATATTTCATAATAAAAATTTTCATAATTTTTTTGTGGAGAAATTGCAGAGAAATTTAATTTTGTATATTCCATTTTATATATATATATATATATATATATATATATATATATATATATATATATATAATATATTTATATATTTTTTTTAGTTTTTTTTTATTTTATTTTAGAAAATTTTTTATTAATAAAAACTTTTAATAATGAAAAAATTTTAAATTGTATTTAAATTATTATTAAATTTCATTTTAAAAATTATTGTTTTTAGAGGATTGTATATATACTTTTATTATTATTAAATTTTATTTATATATATATATAAATAAAATATAATAAAATGGTAATGTCATTTTGTTTAGCTTAAAAGGGTTGATAGTTGTCAATCTTGCATTAGTCTAGTTTAAACTTTGTCGTGGTATAATTTCTGTTGTAAAAAAATTTATTTAAAAATGCCAACCCCAATAGAAAATGATTTATTTTTAACAGACGCGACGATGATGATGATGATGATGAGATGAAAGAAGATGATAATTTTAACGAACAAAAAATGGCTGAAGAATTGTTTACTGCCATCAATAATATTAGGATGGATAAAGAAAACGATGAAGGTTCCTGAATCCAACAGAATTTGATGATTCTTTATTACCACAATCACAAATATCTTCCTCTTCTATTACAACAATACAACAACAACAACAACAACGACAGTTATCACCAGAAGAGGAAGACCTGTTACAAATAGCAGAATTGGCAAAAAAAGGAGCGATAATACAACAACAACAACGACAGTTATCACCAGAAGAGGAAGACCTGTTACAAATAGCAGAATTGGCAAAAAAAGGAGCGATAATACAACAACAACAACGACAGTTATTGGCAGAATTGGCAGAAAAAGGAGCGATAATACAACAACAACTAACAGAATTGGCAAAAAAGGAGCGATAATACAACAACAACAACAGTTATCACCAGAATTACAACTAGTAAAATTGGCAGAAAAAGATGAAGATCTGTTACAACAACAGTTATCGGCAGAAAAAGAAGCGGTAATACAACAACAACAATTATCACCAAAATTACAACTAACAGAAAGGGAGGAAGATCTGTTACAACAACAGTTATCACCAGAATTGGCAGAAAAAGAGAAAGATCTATTACAACAACAGTTATCACCAGAATTACAACTAGTAGAGAAAGAAGAAGATCTGTTACAACAACAGTTATCACCAGAAAAAAAAGGAAGATCTGTTATCACCAGAATTGGTAGAAAAAGAAGCGATAATACAACAACAACAATTATCATCAGAAAAAGAGGAAGAGTCAAGGATTGTAATGCAACAAATGTCTGATGAAGATTTAGTAATCGCAATCACAAAGAAACAATTCTCTGAGACAAACTGCAGCATTAATAATGAAGAATCAATAAAAAATTTACAAAACATTTATACACAAGTATCATCATATAGTGAGAAGGAAAGAAATGATGATAGCAGCAGTAATAGTGATAGCAGCAGTAGTAGTGATAGTAGTAGTAGTGATAGTAGTGATAGTAGTGATAGTGATGATGATTCATCTTATGATGATGACAAAAAACGTGTTGAAAAAGAAAAGAAAAAAATTTCAAGAGTTTATAGTGCTGATGATGGTGGTAGTGTTGTTGAAAAGAGAAAATTATCATCAATAGTTTATGATAGTGATGATGACATCGGTGTTGTTGAAAAGAAGAGAAAATTATCATCAACAGATGATGACATCGGTGTTGTTGAAAAGAAGAGAAAATTATCATCAACAGATGATGACATCGGTGTTGTTGAAAAAAAGAAAAAATTATCAGTTTATGATAAAAAGAAGAGAAAATTATCTTCTACTGATGATGATGATGATGATTTACACTTGTGTAACAACAGTAGTACTCATTCAGATCAAAGTTTGAAAAAAGAAAAGAAAAAATCTAGAGATGGTGAAAAGTTTCATAATGAAGAGAAAAATAACAACAGTAGCAGCAGTAATGGTATAAAGTTTAACATTAATATAAAAAATGATCATGATATTAAAGTGAATGACACTCTTCTAATCATTGAAAAAACAAAAATGTTTCTTGTTCTTCACCGATAACTCGATGTCTAGTAGTTTATGAAAATTCCCCAGTATGTCATAAACGCATTATAATAGAGTATAATTCAGACTATATTTATTCTGATGAATACGATAGTTTCAATCTATCCTTTTATGGACAAGATAATATAATTGAAGCAGTAATGAAAGACCAGTCTATACCAATACGTGTTGAAATGCATAATCGTATAAAAACCAAAGATTTACGCAATTGTATACGATTGGTGCAAGATCTTTGGTGTAAATACAATATAGATACATTGGAATACCAAACTCGCAATGAAACATGGTTTAAAAAATTATACGATGCCAACAAGTTTGTTTCCAAATACAAACAACAAAGTGATATAAATTGGAAAGACTTTTGTGCTGCTGAAAAAGGAACAACAACTGATGAAGTTAAAAGAGAATATGAAACAAATTTTAAAAATATTTTGGTAGTTTAAAACTAAAAGATATTTTAACAACTAATGGTATAGGAAAAGCAGATTATCATTTCATTTGTCAGAGTTTAGGCAACAACTTTCCTTTGTCTCCCAAACATAATGGAGATCGTGTTGTTTTTGAAAACTTTTAAATTTATTCATTACTACACAGAAGGCAAACATAAGAACAATAACAACAACAAAATGATGATGATGATGATGATGGTTATCAACTCTCAATAAAATGTAAAAAATGATGATGTGCGTCTGTTTTTGAGGAAAAATCTTTTGTTATTTTCTCAAAAGATGCATTGGTTAATGTTAAAAATTCCTCAAATTTAAATCTGTTATGTAAAGATGTCTTGAATAATTTATTCAAAAATTATCAAGAAATGATAATAACAGAGGATCAGTTTCATGTTGCCATCTCAATTAATAATGATGATGACAATTATGATAATGATTATGATGATAAAGAAATTAAGAATAATATCGGTCAAAAAGAATTAATAATGAAATAAGATTAATAAATAATGATATAATATATATAATTGTACCATTTGTAAATAATTTAATTTACTTTTTGAAAAGGTATTATAATAAACATTATTCTAGTGTTGTAATTGAAAAAAAATGGAAGAAGAAAAAGAAGTTGTCATTGTTGTTGAATCTAATAGAAGATAAATAAGTTTATATATATATAATATATAGTAATGTATATATATAATAATAATATAATGTATATATATATAAAAATTGTATATTTTTTAAAAACATAAATGTAAAAATATATCTGTAAAACAATATAAATAAAATAATAAAATTATAAAAAAAATTTTTATTTTATCACATTTTAATAAGGTCTTACGTTTATTTTTTATTTTATATATAAAAAACAAAATGGTAGTAATAGATACACGTGGAGTATTTAATAATCAACACAGGCAATGGGACCTATTCAATGGAGAAAGAGACGGTCATCCATTTTATTGTTTGGATTGTAATAAAAAAGATGTGAATGATAGTATATTAGAATTAATGTTGAGATTACATATAACTTTTAAATTACAAATTGAAAATGATAATTTTTCTCGGCTTTTTAATAAGTATAAAGAAATAAAATTTAATTTACTTTATCAAAAGGAAATCATTAATAATAATAAAGATATTAAAAATGAAACAGATTTAGTGGATTATTTTCTAAGAAAAAAACTTATTTTAGGTGTAGGTTTTACCTTGACATCATTATTTGAACCAAATCTTTCACAAACATCTTTTATCATTCCTATTCTTAAAGAAGGGAAAATGTGGCAACTATTAATCCACAAAAAATCCTTAAAAAAGGGACGCAACCTGCGTTGATAGAGACGAATGGTTTTCGTATACTTGGTTTCCTTTAAAATGTCTATTTTGTCAAGATTATCCAAGAGATTTATATCCTGGTAATTTTGTAATAAATCAAAATATATTGTATATGAAATCGTTTATCTGGGTAGATAAACGTAAAATTCACATTAGAAATATAAAAAGAAAAAGGTTAATAATAATGAAAAACAACAACAACGATACAAACAATTTATTATGTATAATGAATCAACCATTATTCATTGGCCTTTTTTAGAAAATTATTACACAACAGTAATGGATAATAATGCTTTGAACAATACGGCTAGTTACAGTATGGGTGACGTGTTTATTTCCTTTATTGATATTTTAATCGCAAAAATTCAAAAAATAAATAAACAAAATGAAATTATAAATAAATTGAAACCATTTTATTATTATAGCAATAAAAAGAAAAATAATAATAATACAAGTTTTTCATCTTTGGACATAAATTTTCAAGATTTAATCAACATGTACAAGATTTGTAAACGAAAAAAAAAATATGAAATCATTAATGGTGAAAATATAAAACTTAAATCAGAAGATTCATCATCAAATAAAAAAAAATAATAATAATAATAATGATGATGATGATGATGATCCAGAAAGAGAATTAATTAAGTTAATATTATCAAAAAATAAAGATTTATTAAATAATGTAGATTTGACTAAAAAAATAATTAAATGGTTTCATTTTCCTCGGGGACCTATAACTGAAATATCCCTTATTAATAACCTATCTCAAATGATTAAAATGGGTGAAACTGATATTACCATTTCTCAGACGAGTATACTAGATAAAGACTACATTAATTTTGACAGACAAAAACAAGACGTACCGTCGATAATTGGAACTGGCAATTATTTAGATTTTCATAGAATTGGTCGATTTACTAAAAATGCGCCTACTAATTCTTATCACAATATTTGCGGAATAGCTTGCTCCATACAGAAAATGTTGACCAAAGACTCAAAAACTACAAAACCTAAATACATAAACAAAGATAATTTAGGTTTTATAGATTTGATCGTAACGGCGGATACGCCTAAAAATTCTGGACTAGTATTAGAATCCGTAATCGACTGCTTCATTTCAAGACCGGGAGCGGTGATTAATGAGTACAACAACAACATGGACAAAATTTTATATAAATTATTTCCTAATGGATGTTGTAAAATTTCCCATCCTGAAAAGATTAAAAATTATTTACCAGACGATGAAAAATTTATTTATATATGTATCAATCACGTTTTATATCGAATTATTCCCCAAATTCCCGCTATATTAACGGAGCGACAACTACGATATCTTTACGATCAATTTTTGCATGATTTAAATTATTATAGAATGACTCAATATGCCTTAAAAATTCTCATTCCATTTATTGAATTAACGGAAGAAAAAGAAAATAAATTTTGGGTTTGTACGAGTTTTAGTAAGAATTTTTACAAGTTGCACGTAGATGGGTTATTTTATTCACCTAGGGAATATTGTTTATTAATTAATAATAATAAAAATAAAATACCAAACTTATTCGGTCCTTCTCTCCGTTTGACACCATTTCCCACACATTGTCATTTACCACGATCGGTCACGCAGCTTATACCGCCAAAAATTTTATCGGAACGCCCACAAATTCTTTATCAATAGGAGAATTACATCAAAAATCTCAAACGGTGGCCTTTTATTCATCTAAATCTTATCCTACAGAATTGATTAATCAACCAGGATGGTTTCCAAAAATTTTAATCGCTGGGGGTTTTAATAATCAAGAGGATGGTATTACAGTTAGAAGGGGGGCGATTGATAATGGTAAATTTTCAGCCGTTTCGTACGAAACAGCTTCCATAAAACTCGTATATAATAATAATAATAATTTTGCTTTCGTCGTGTATATCTTTTAAACCTTTGATAAAAAAATCTGACATTTTACGTATAGGAATGCCCATAGGATTATTTGAAGTCACAAATAATAATAATAATGAAAATAGTTTTTTATATCTTCAAGAATCATTCGAAATTACGATAGAAATATTTTCTCCCGAATTGATTGTAAAAATTTTACAAACGACAAAAAATGGTAATGAAAAGGAAATTATTATAAAAACGAAAGAAACTATTACCTTTTTCACGATGTTCCAAATAACTGGACTATATTTGTTTTTTGGATAGGTACTAAACAACAACAAATGCAAGAAGAACAACAAATATTTTTTAAAAAAGGAAAGAGCATCTTTCCCTTTCTCTCTCAAAGAAAACTCGGTAACTATAGATGTGAAAATATTAAATGTGATAACATTGAAAATGCTTCTTATTTTAAAATGTATTTATGTTACGCAACTCAGTTTATACCTTCTGTCGGTGATAAATTACAAACTACTACTACGAATAAAGGCGTCATTGTGGATATAATCTCGGATGAAAACATGCCCTTTGTCATTCATCCTCAAACAAAAAAGAATATTATACCAGATTTAATAATTAACCCATTTTATTTAAAAAGGCAAACGTTGGATAATATTTTAATTACGGGATTTAATTTAACGAATAAAAAAAAGAATCCATATTTAAACAATTCTTTTCTTTTTAACATTAATGATGCTATTCATTATATAGAACTGGGTAATGAATTAGTTACTGGTGATTTGATAAATCCCACGTCGGGTTTACCCTATATAAAACCTATTATTTTGTCTAATAATAATAATAAATCAGCGGTAGATTATAAAAGAAAGGAACAATTAAATGAAAATGATGGATTTATTTACGTAATGAGAGAAAATCCCAATGATCCCTTTATACCTCACGAAATTGTCAAAGGAAGTCTATATACCACTAGGTATTTTATTGTAAACAACCACAAGGCGACTTCCATGATGCAATGTTCGCATCCTGATGAAATTGTAAGAATGGAATTTTCAGGGCCCCCACTCGAGGTAAAAAGGAGGATTTGCTACGGGACTTCAAGAACAAATGGCTTTTAGTGGAATGGGTTTGGCGCGGTTTAATAGCGATATTAGTCAAATTAGATCCGAAACTTGTATTTTACCCATTTGTAAAAATAATAAAAAAGAAAAACGATAATGAATTTATAGCTTGTTCAAATACTTTTAAACGAATACACGATGAATTTATTCAATCTAATATAGACGTTGAATTTGACGTTACAAATTATCAAAAAATTTCGTTGGTTAAATAATTATATTTAAAAAATATATATATATACACTTTATTTAAAAATAAAAATCTGGGGGTGATACACACCTTTATCCACTTAATAATTATATATATATATATATACACTCTAGCAACACATTTTATTTTAAAAAATAAATTTTAATTCATCTTAAAAATTTCATTATTAAAAACTCTACGGGTGGTATATATCTTTATCCACATTTTTAATATTGATTCATCTTAAAAAATTTTTATTTTTCATTATAAAAAAAACTAGGGGTTGTACACATCTTATTTTAAAAACTCATATTATTAAAATTTCAAATATTATTTTTTAATAAATTATTATTGTAGTTTTCTAAAAATATATATATATATATATACACTCTAGCAACACATTTTATTTTAAAAATAAATTTTAATTCATTTGAAAATTTTCATTATTAAAAACTCTACGGGTGGTACACATCTTTATCCACATTTTTAATATTGATTCATCTTAAAATTTTATTTTTCATTATAAAAAAACTAGGGTTATACACATCTTATTTTAAAAAATCATATTATTAAACTTTCAAATATTATTTTTTAATAAATTATTATTGTAGTTTTTTATAATATATATCTTTTATAAAAACAATAATAAAACTTTATTATTATTTATATATATATATTCTTATTATTATATACATAATATTTTTTTTGTATTTTATTAAAATAAAAATAATTAATTTTTGTTTATTTATATATATAAAAATATAAATATATATATATATATATATATATATAAATAAAGATATAATAAACGTGGTAATATATATAATACTAATAATGACTTTGATTAATCTAAAAAATTTTGTTTTTGATTTAAAATATTCAATCAAAAATGTATATGACAAGTATTTTATTTTGGAAAACAATAATAATAATTTATTAATTTTAAAACATTTAAAAAATGTATATGCAACTTTAACATTAGCCGTTTTGGCTGCTACAATTGGAGATGTACATTCATTTGACATTATTAAAGCTAGTTTATCAACTGCCCTCGCTAATTTAAGTATTGCATTTTTTCTTTTAATTATTATTCCACGTAATGCACAAAATCAACTAACGCGTTTTGTCTTTGTTTGGTCTCTGCGCTTTTATAACTGGAATTAATTTAGGTCCTCTTTTCGCGATGACTATAGAAAATCCAGCTTTGATCTTACAGGCTTTTCTCGGTACGGGTGTCGTCTTTACTTGCTTTTCATTATCTGCATTATTCGCTCCTAAAAGTAATATTAATTACTTATTTTTAGGGGGAATTTTGTTTTCAGCAATGATCATCTTAATTACACTCACCTTTATGAATTTTTTTCAATTCAGAATTAATTTATAATGTAGGAATTTATGTTGGATTGATTATAATGTGTGGTTTTATAGTTTATGACACGCATGACATTATAGAAAGAGTAAAAGGGTGATAAAAAGATTACATTGCGCATAGTATGAATTTATTTTTGATTTTATTGGTATGTTTAGACGACTTTTAATCATTCGAAAATAAAATAAACAACACCGACGTTTAAAAAAAACGAAATAAAAGTTTTTAAATTTAATCAATAAAATATAAAATTAATTTTAATCAAATTAAAAATAAAAAAATTAACAAAATTTAAACAAAATAAAATTTAATCAAAATTTTATTATTTTTTTTATCTTTTGATAAAATTTTTTTTTTTTCGTATACAGGTAATTTTTTTTTATTATTAAGTCTGTTATTATCATAAACAAAAAAACATTTTATATGTTTATTTTTTCCTTTTGTTTCAGTTTTTTTTTGAATAATTAATTTAATACAATACTATTTTCCATTATTAAAATTAAAACAGATAGGTTCTTCTCGTACTTCGTCTTTTAATAATTCTTCTTCATTCATGCCTTTATTGTAAAAATTTAATTTTAAAAATTAATTATTATAATTATAACCACCACCAACTTTAAATTCATTTTTAATAATACATCATTAACTATAAATTCAGGTTTTAATATAATTTACACTAAAAACATTTGTAGTTAAATATATCCCACCCTGTAAATTCATTACATAAGACATTATGTTGATTTCATTAACACTTAATCCTTTCAGAAAAACAATCTGTTAATAAATATATAGATAAAAATATTTATTTTACTTATTATAATTTTTTTATATTTAAAAACAAGAAAAATTATAAATTATTTTTTTCATAAAAAGTAATATGAATGGAAATAGTTTTTAAATTTTTACATAAAAAAAAAATAAAAAAATTATAAATTTACTTTTTTTAAATAATATTTTTAAAAAAATTTTTTTGTATAAATTTTATTGTAAAAGTTTAAAATTCATTGAAATACAAAAAAAATGTCAAAAAAAATTTTTTATAAAAATTGTCAATCTTTATATTTTTTTTTATTTTTAATTCTAAAAACAAGAAAAAATGTATAAATTTAAAATTTTTATAGATAAAAAAAAGTAAATTTCATCAAAATAGAAATAAAAATGTAAAAAATTTTTTTTATGAAAAAATTGTCAACTTTTACTCTAAAAACAAGAAAAAATTTATAAATTTACATTTTTTTATATAAAAATGGTAAAAATGACAATTTTTCTATTAAAATATGAATAAAAATTTTAAATAATATTTTTTTATAAAAAAAGTTGTAAAATGAAAATTTTTTATCAAAATATGAATAAAAATAAAAAAATTTGTAAATTAATTTTTTGAAAAAAAGTAAAAAACTAATGAAAATTAAATTATTGCATTTTTTTAGAAAAAAGTATTATTTTAAATTTTTTTAGAAAAAGTTGTAAAATAGAAAATTTTTTATCAAAATATTAAAAAATGACAAAAAAACTATTTTATTTTTTTTTATTTTTATTTTTTATTGTTTTTATTGTTTTAAAATAAAATTAATAAAATTAGTTTTTTTTTAAAAAACTATTATTTATTTTTTTTATTAGTTTTTATTGTTAAAAATTAATAAAAATTAGTTTTTTTATTAAAAAACTATTATTTATTGTTTTTTTATTAGTTTTTATTGTTAAAAATTAATAAAAATTAGTTTTTTTATTAAAAAAACTATTATTTATTAATTTTTTATTAGTTTTTATTGTTAAAAATTAATAAAAATTAGTTTTTTTATTAAAAAAAACTCAAAAATTTTCACAAAATATAAAAAAGGTGTAAAATATTACATTTTATCGCGTAAAATTGATAAAAAACAAAAATTTTAGTTTTTAATGTTTTTGGTTGAAAAACTAGAAAAAACCCGTATTATGGCAATATTAAGTACCCGAGTTCGGTTTTTATATGGGTTATAATATGGAAAATGCTATAATATTATAATATTTTACATCATATTTTAAAAAAATTCATAACATTTTTGAAAAATTCATAATATTTTTCAGAAATTCATAATATTTTGGAAAATTCATAATATTTTCGTTAAAATCTATTTTCTTAACGTAATATTTTAAATATTTTTAAAAAGTTAATAAAAATTACATAAAATTACTGTAAAATTACATAAAATTACACCTAAAATTGACAAAAAGTGTACCAAAATCAATATTTTTTTTTTTACTCAAAAAAAATTTTTCAAAAAATTTTCAAAAAAATTTTTCGCCTAGAAAATAAATTTTTTTCATTTTTTATATTTTTATTATTTTAAATAATTTTTAAAAATATGAATCGTTTAAAATTTCTTGTAAATATTTCAGTAAAATATTATTTTTTCATTCTTTCGTTTGTATAAATTAAAAATCTAAAGAAGAATAAATAAAAATTTTTGGTTTTAGCATTTCAGTGTTGTTATATATATATATTTTCTAAAAATATAAATCATTTAAAATTTCTTGTAAATTATCTGTAAAATATTGATTTTTCATTCTTCCGTTTGTATAAATTAAATCTAAAGAATAAATAAAAGTTTGATATATATTTTTTTGCATTTCAACGTTATTATAAAAATATTCTCGCCATTTCTTTAAATGCATTTGAATTGTTTTGTCATAGATTAACAAGTATTCTAAAATTAATTTAAATGCTCTTAATTTATAATATTCTTTTTCAGTTAATTTAATTATATGTGGTGATAAATTAGTATTATTGTTGTTATTATTTTTATTACTTTTTATACGATATACTGGTATAGGTCTATTCAACATCATTATCAATTTTTTATTATTTAAAATATTTTTGTTATATTTTCATTATATTTTTTGTAATATATAATTAGTTGTTTATAATAAAGACTAAACATAAACATTCGAATTTTCAATTTACTATATAAAAATTGTATTTCATTGTATATTGCTATAATTTTTTCATTTTTATTATTCATGTTTTATTTTTTTATTATAATAAATAAATATAATAAATAATATAATAATAATAATAATTCTCATTTATAAAGTATATATATATATATATATGGTTGAGGTTTGTGGTTTCATATTCATTCTCGTTGTGACAAAGAAGATGAACAACAACAATAATAACAAGTGGTGATGGTGATGGGTCATCAGTAATATTAATTCATGACCCAATAATCTTTGATAAAAATCAGCGGAGGAAAGTTTAAAGAAAAATGTCTTACAACTATATTCAAACAACACTAGTGCACAGTTTGGACAAATATTTAAAAATGAAATGTTTGTACTTGATAAAAATAAAAATACGCAAACGTGGAAAATGTTTGAACGCCAACGAATGTGGAAAGTATAATGGAAACAACTTCGTGGGAAGAACGTGAAATTAACATTGAAAAAAAATTATCAAAATTCAACATTTTGCAGAATAATAATAGTAAATTCTATATGATACCCGAAGGACAAATGTCTTTAACGTGTAATGTTGATACAAAAATGCCATTTATTTTTACTTTATCTAACATTATTAATTCCAAGTATTTTGACACAGTAGTCATACCGGAAAATTTACCAGATGATCATGCACCATTATACTATAGTAAATTATCAATCAAGGATGTTCCGTATAAACATTCTGGTGATGAGAGATCGGGTAATATGTTATTACAACATTTAACCTTTACTAATAATAATAAAGAAACAAAAAAGTGTTACGCTGGATGCGTTGTTTTTCAAGGATACCGCAAGCAATCTTTTATCAGTTTGAGGGATTGTGAACCGAATATTTGTATTACGGATAAAAATAATGACGGTAGTTTTAATGTATGGATTTACCATTTCCCATTAATTAAAGATTTTGTGGGCAATTCTAGTATTGCATTCATGGCTAAATTTGAATATAGCCCGAAAGCAATACAGTAAAATGGTCATTTTTAAAACAACCTTTCTTTTCGGAAGAAAGATTTGACGGGTTTGATGATGAAGCGTTACCAAAAAGATTTTAAAAAATTTAATGATCAAATAAAAGAAAAACATTCTTCTACTATGAAGATAATAAATAATAATAATCAAGGAGAATATTTACAAAACTTTAAAAGACTAAAATTACATCATCATTATTATCATCATAAGAAGAATAATGATGATAATGTTTTATTAATCATTCAAGAACCTCTTTAAAGAGAGAAAAGGAAAGTTTAATAACAAAAATATGGTGGAAAAGATATCAAATTTAACCACCCGTAACAACATATATACATTTCATCATAATATAAAAAATATAATGTCGATGATGAAGATGATGATGAAGATGAAGTTTTACGTATTTCCCTGGGTTTATGGTATTTTACGGGCTGGCAACGGAAACTTTATTTAATTGGCCTTGGGGTTCTGACTTGCACAAAGGGAAATTGTAAAAAAAATAAGAAAAAGGGAGAATTTAGGAGCTGAAGGCTCTACTTCATAAGGGAATGTTACATAAACACTTGGGATAAATTAAGGAATTATATTTACAAAAGAAAGCATTTGAAGGGAAAATGGATAAGTGAATTGATAAAGGGCTTGCAACGTCTGAAGATCCCTTTCCACTGGAGTCTTGAGATTAAAGGCAAGGTACAGTAAAGATGGGAGTCCACTGCGAATAGGTCCCTCTGCGAAAGGTTACACATTACCGCAGTAAAGGAACAATATAACACCGAATGTGACTCGAGTTTGCACTGAGGTGCCGGGCTTGAATAATGAACCACTTACACTCAAACACAGGACATTGGAAATGGCACTGGATAAACTGGCACAGGACAGAAGTGAAATGCACAGGTACTCCAAGCTTTCTAAAGACGGAAACTGTCGTGACTGAAAAGTCTTCACTTTCGCACTTTATCTTAGAGAGGCGGGTCTCTGGGAAGAGGACGAGGGGGTGATCACCCGTGATGCATGCTGTCCTCGGGATGACTGGAGTCTGGTCGGACGGAGAAAAAAAAATAGTCTCTCAGCAAAGGTACCTTTAGCCGCGTTGGTTGTCCCTTGAGAATGTTTACTGCATGGCTCCTGCCCCACAGATAACTAACTCACTGCTTTTTACTGCTGTCTTTCCCTTATAGGGCTCCGGCCACGTCATTGCCCGTGGTGTGTCATCACGTAGTGTTCAGCCTCTTCCAGGTTTCCTGCGGAGGTAAGACAATTCGACGACTTAATTGGCTTTAGAAGGCCGTTTCAAGAAGCTTAGTTGAGCTAAAGCTGGCAAAGGGAGTCTTCAGTACATCTCCTCTCTTTTGCCTTTTTATCCATGTCATCTCAATATCTGTTTCAGTAAAAAGAAGGACAGATAGGAATATTTGATAACGGGCTCCTGATTTCTAGGTTAAATACACGATTGGCCATGCAGTTCTCCAATGACAAAGGAGTAAATTAAGTGGGGGTGAGGAGTCACACTGTGCACGACTTCTTGTTGATTATAATAATATATATATTTATATATGTATATAAATATATATATTGTATATTTATGATTTATATATATACATATATACTAATATATACATATATATATATATATATATATATATATATATATATATATATATATATATATATATACATATATATATATATATATATATATATATATATATATATATATATAATATATATAATATATATATATATATATATATATATATATATATATATATATATGTATGTATATATATATATGTATATATATATATATATATATATATATATATATATATATATATATATATATATATATATATATATATATCATACCTATATATATATATATATATATACATGTTACATACATATATATATATATATATATATATATATATATATATATATATATATATATATATATATATGATATATATATATATATATATATATATATATATATATATATATATATATATATATATATATATATATATATATATATATATATATATATATATATATATATATACTGCTCTATATATAACTATATATATATATATATATATATATATATATATATATATATATATATATATACATATATATATATATATATATATATATATATACATATATATATGATATATATATATATATATATATATATATATATATATATATATATATATATATATATATATATATATATATATTATTCGTGCGCATCTTGTGATCAGTTATTGTTTAATTTAAATAATTTTTTCACGGCCCTGCATGCCAGAATACACTGTAACCTGTCTTGAAGCCACAGAAATTAACCTCCAAGACAGATGTTAATTAACCAAAGGCCACCAGTTAAGGGTAATTAACATTAATAAAAGAATATTCATTAAGGAATAAAGACATGATAAAAAGCGTCACCAACTGCGGACACAGAAAATCTCTATTCATTAAGATGGTATTAAATACAACAGCGCAACAGTCTTCCAAACAGTGAGCGAGCACAACAGAATACCAAATTAAGTAAAATGACTTGCTTGCCTAAATCCCGAGTCTTACTGGAACTAATTAGGCTAGCAGCTAAACAATATAATAATTTGGAGCTTAATCTTAGACTTACGTACAAGCGATTACCTTCGTGGTGGCTGGAGAATGAAACAAAGAAAGTTTGGAAATACAGAAGAGGATAAAGAATGGATGAAGTTTTTGAACAAAAACACAGACTTTACCTTGGGAAAGCGAAAGCGTTGCCGCGCGCATACAGCGGACGATTGGAAGTTCTGGAGAATGATTCTTCACTTCACTAATAAAATGATAGACAAAGAGGCGGAGGCGAAAGGACATCTCATCTCGCTATAAGCTCAGTTCTCTCTCTGTTTTATCACAGCCGGCCTGGGTCAAACAGGGATGCAGTGTATCTGGGCGATCACGCTCTGTTAAAACATTCGCCAAGAGGGACGGGTAGAAAGGAAAAAGGACTTTAGGATACCTATTCTTCAGGCTGGATATGGAGTTTTCCGCAGGGTGAAATGCTAAAATGCTACCGAGTTCTTCCTGCACGCGAGCGTTACAGATTTTAAACTGCCTCATTGACTCGGCCTTTTTCTGGACTGGTTCATCTGATATGACTACAAAGTGAGTTTATGCATCGAGGCGAACAGCAGAAATATTTATAAAATCTCCCCCTTTAAGAGGGCCTTCACTCCCTTCTTGGGCGTGAAGGTCTGTACTAAGCAAGCTGTTCGCCTCCATTAGGTTACTCTTCTCCCCTGAGCAGATTTGTCCTGTGTAGCCTACCTAGCTATGGATCTACCTAACCCTAGATAGGATATGAGCTTCCCTCATTACTTTACCTAATTCTAACAGTACTGGAAGGTGCTTACGTTTATGACATGCTACCCCCTATAATCGTGATGTTTTAGACCTAGCCTAGTGGTACATTCTATTGCATTCCCTAGCCTAACCTATCCTAACCTGACCGTAGCACCAACATAAGAGTGAATGTTCTAACTAAATTACAAAGTTGTTCGTGTTTAATACAATTAGTAAATACCAGTTAATTCATGAGGTTTGCCTCATATGATAAATGTTTGCCTTACTGAGGTCTTAGGCTATGAGTGTCATGAGCATAGTGGCTCGTTTCACAATAGTTAAGATTATCTGATGTTAGTTACACTACTTACGTGATTACTGCGGCTCGGTGGTAAGTGGAAGGAACGAGGCTACTAATTAGATGTACCATACTTAAGGTGGTTTAGGCTATGTATAAGAAAAAGAGATCACACTGGCTACCTCCTCTGGGCAAGGGGCCAGGATCACTCTAAGATGGTAGGGCACTGTGCCGAGGGGGCACCAGTGCCAGGACGAGCTTATGTTTATTAAACAACTTGTTCCCCAATTGAACACAGTCTTCCTCGACAACTCTTTACCTTACGTGAGCTGTTGCCTTTTGTCGTCTCTGGTTTGTTCCTTCTGACTTTCGTCCTTCCTTCCTCTCTTGATGGTTGGTCCTGCCACAACTAGTTTTTAATTTTACTATATATAATGTATTATGTCCTGTATTTGTATTTTTATCGCTTTTAATATTAGTTTTATTGTTTTTTATCTTTATAGCTTGAAAATGAAACCTTTGTGTTTTGAAACGTCGCAATAAATGTATTTTATGGATCACCTGAGATGTACTTCCTCCTTCAACTGTCTTCTATATATATATATATATATATATATATATATATATATATATATATATATATATATATATATATATATATATATATATATATATATATATATATATATATATTCCTCTAGGAAAAGAATTTATCAGTCACTTGTTTCAAAAATAATGAAAGGAAACAAATAACAAGAAATGAACAATTGGTATTGAAACCAAAGTTATAAATGAAACGAAGGCTGAAGAAGTGGCCTTCAAATACAGCTTGCTATTCGTTAGTTACGATCACGGAAATCTTCCTCCAGAAGGTGTAAGGAAACTGTACATTTAAACTTTCGTAATATCTTATTGGTTTTTTACTACGTGAAGCAAGATCAAGTCCGTGCTGGGATAAGGCTAGCTTAATTTAAAAATAACTACAACATAAAAAGTACTTTAATTCCATAACCAGAAATCGAAATTATGCAACGCAACACGAAGATTCTCCAAAAATTATAAAACAAGACTGCAAAACACATTCTGTGATAAAGGACGAACTCTGTTAATAATGAATGAACATTTATGGTTGGGAGAGTGATGAAGGCACCAGGAATTATAAATGCGGCAAGGCAGGATTGCGCCTAACTCTTGAAGTAGCTTTGGTAAATGGAATGATAATTCTGATGGGTACTTAGAATTCATAGTTCTGCCTGATAACAGCTTTAGTCGGCTCTACAAATCACAATACAGCTTTTTCAGGGAAAGTCTGAGGAAGCCTGAAACACTACAGAGCCCTTGAGGATTTAGTAAAATATAGATATGCACAAGTCGAGGATATCTGGTTTCTCGTTTTTCTTAACATTGAAAGCAAAATGAAAATTTATAAACACAGCACTCTAATGCATAGGAAAACATATCATATACATACATGCATGCATACATACATACATACATACATACATACATACATATATACATACATATATACACATATATATGTATATATGTATATATATATATATATATATATATATATATATATATATATATATATATATATATATATATATATATAGATATATATATATATATATATATATATATATATATATATAGGTATATATATATATATATATATATATATATATATATATATATATATATATATATATATATATATATATATATATATATATATATATATGTGTGTGTGTGTGTGTGTGTGTGTGTGTGTGTGTGTGTGTATGTATATATACACATTCATACATATTTATATATGCACATACATACGTATTTATATATACATATAACAGAGTACCAAATTCAGAAAACTATTTATAGTAACGAATACGTGAATGTATATAGAAAGATCATTAGGCCTCCTTGCAAGGTCCCTTGTTCATAAGACGATGAATTCGGAGAGAGAGGTACAAATAGAACTGTTATTGGTGATTATAATTACACACACACATATATATATATATATATATATATATATATATATATATATATATATATATATATATATATTTATATATATATATATATATATATATATATATATATATATATATATATATATATATATATATATATATACATATGTGTGTGTGTATGTATGTATAAACACACTAGCTGACAAACTCAGCACTGACCAGAAAAACTCTGGATGACATTCCTAAACTATCTCTCTCTCTCTCTCCTCCCTACCACCCCCTCTCCTCTCTCTTTCTCTCCTCTCACTCTCTTTCGCACTCTCTCCAAACACACCCCTTCACTATCATAGAATTCAACATTAGGCCGTGTATTCACGATCAAGTAATCCTGTAATTTCTTCTGTCAGTTCATCGAAACTGCCGTTGAAACTTTCGTGTAGACAACAGTTTGTGGGCGGAGAAAACCCACTCACCAGAATGGATTAATTATTGGTATTATTACCTAAATAATTCCGACTGACTAGCAGGTAATTGCACATGTGGACAGGTTAGCATCAATTTTGTGACATTTTGCTGCTGTATTCCATCTGGGAAGTATCTCAGACTATCTAATCAGACTATGCATAAATTATGTATAGATGTTATTCATTTCACTATTAGACCCTTAAGTGCTATTTGTAGGCCGTTATTAGTCCAAATCATACAATAAAAATTTAAAACAATATTGCCATGTGATGCAGATAATTTGGTATTCCTCTGCCAATGATGTCTTTTTATATGTGTTACGATAATAAAAGTAAACTTCACTGTTCAATTCATAAAAAGATGAGCCAACCATTCAGTTCTAATTTAAACTTATCCATTAATACTGTATAGAGTGGATGTCTTTTTTTAATGATAAATATTTAGTCAGTACTCTGTTATACCTTTTTACGTCATTCCTATTATCAAGTGAATTGCTGCAACAGTTAGCCTTCCATCCCCTCATCATATTACAAAAAAAAGGGGGCAAAACACTTTCCTTCACGGCTAACTTCAATTCGTGATACTTATTCTTTATGTTGATTTCAGGGACGTTTTGAACATAATATAATAAATTACAACTCATTATCTTTACAATGACATCAAATTCCTTAACGTTGAATTAAGTATAAAGTTACATGAACCATTAGAGAAAAATTACCGCTATGCATGTATGTATGCATTCCTTAATGTTGAATGAAGTATAAAGTTTTTGTCAATTCTCCGGCTGGCCAATGAAGAATTAGAGGAATTTATTTCTAGTGATAGAAATTCACTGAACCTATAATGTGGTTCAGATTCCACAATAAGCTGTAGGTCCCGTTGCTAGGTAACCAATTGGTTCTTAACCACGTAAAATAAGTCTAATCCTTCGGGCCAGCCCTAGGAGAGCTGTTGATCAGCTCAGTGATCTGGTTAAACTAAGGTGTATTTAATATTTATAAACTTTTGTCGATTCGTACCTATGGTAATACTGTAACCATGAATCAACAAAATCTATCCCTTCTTGGAGGAATGTTAGGCAATCAGTTATTTATTGTATTGAATAAATACGTGTTGATAAACGATAGAAATGAATACATATCACTCTAGTATATAACCATAAACAATAATCTTATTTTCCTAAATGATGGGAATACTATTCGTTAGTGTTTATGATTACATCAGCAAAAGGTACGATACTGACGTGTTGTGTAAGCTGTGAGCACTTCGACGTTCCTCGAAGTGCAGTGATTGCCATTTCGTAATTTAATCCCTATTTGCACCGTGTACATTAACCCTTCATACGTGTAAATTCTGCAAGTGCCTTTTGGAGAAGATTTCCAAATGTAATGATCTACATTCCTGTAAAGTTTAAATCTAAAATTTTCAGTCATTATCTTCCAGGTAATCAGTACCAAGCAACGTGAAAAGCAACTCATCTAACAAACGCAGTGAAATGTTTTGCCAATTCGGTCGATAATCAATTCCAACTGTCAACCGCTGGAGTATCCAAGGTGATATTTTGATTATTCCAGACCGCATTTAAACCGACTTCATAACGAAAAATGTCGTTATAAGGAAATGCGTCACCATAACGTCATGAAGCAGTCGCTGTAGCGAATTCTGAAAGTAAAAAAGAAGAAGAAACTAACAAATTAATCAGGAAATTCGCATTTGTCGGGCTACCATACGTCTCAGGGTTTACAGTCGGAGGGGTTTTATGACGTCACCAAAAGAAAAGTTGGAGCTTTCCGCCCAAGCTACTGGTGACTCCCATAACACTGCTGAAGAAAACGTGGACTAAAAATTAGAATTTCATTTGTTTTGTCTGTGTTTGTATGTCCGTCACGGGGTAGGGGTTTGATTTTGAGTTTTAAACCTTTCTGGGGTGACACAGGGACTGTGTGCAAATTTTGTCTTGGTCTGCTCAAGCGGTTCCAATTTCTACGGTGGATAAACAAATATGCAAACATTCCTTTATATATATATATATATATATATATATATATATATATATATATATATATATATATATATATATAAATATATATATATATTAGCTGACAACCCAGCACTGCCCGGAAAACTCTGGATGACAGTTTATGGCTATGGTGAGGAGGAGGGAAGGGAGGGGAGGGAGAAGGGAAAGGGGAGAGGGGAAAGGTGAAGGGGAGGTGAAAGGGAGGAGAGGGGAAGGGGAAGGGAGAGAGCAGTAGGAAGGGAAAAATGAGGGGAGGGGGGAGGGGAAGAAAAAGAAGGGGAAGAGGGAAGGGGAAGGGGCAGGGGAGGGTGAGGAGAAGATACAGGTGGAGGGAAGGGTGAGGGAAGTTACTTTCCTCTATCAGAAGAGAATAAAAAGCATCTCCACTGAACAAAGACAATAAAAAATACTGTATTTCTGTAATTTGCACTCAGGTGTGTGTGTGTGTGGGAGGGGAGAAGGCCTGTCTCTCATGCAAAAGGACCTCGCCCCCTTAGGTATGTAGTGAAGTGTTGTTGTTAACACAATAACCGTTTTCTATGGGAAGCAGCTTTGGTACCCCCAGCTGTCAGCTAATAGTGCGGCCAACAAAAATTTACGCTACCCAGACTGTCAGCAAAAAGTAAAAAACACAACATGGCTACTACTCTCCCGGCCTCGCTATCTTTTGAGTGCTGGGGGGCTACGTTTGCTTTTTTTTTTATCAGTTTCTGTATCTTATTCCATATATTTTAACCCATATAAGACTATAAACGTATATACGGCCGTTTCCCTTTCACCATTGTCACGTATTTATACATCTGCTCTTTCCAGCCATGATAATAACAGCAATTTTTCCCCTGGCTATAAGATTATCAGCGTGGCGACATTTGGAAAATAACATTCTCTTAGGATCGACACACGTGCATTGTTTCATGTATGGAAGTTTATATGTTGTATATGAAACTCTTTCTTTTTGACGTTCTAGAATTTATAAATAACAGGTTACAACAATTATTCATTCGAATTATAGTTGTTGCTAATCATCAGATTTTTATTTGACAGGCCATATAATGGTATATACACCAGCTGTTTCCGAAAGATCTTGCATTTGGTGGTCTGTATAATCCAATCTTTGGGCTAAAACCTAGGTTCCTGTTATGAATTGTACATCATCTACGATGCATGTCTGTTTTCTAAATGAAAAAATATTAAATAAAAGTAAATTGTGTGGAATTTCTAAGTCATATATATATATATATATATATATATATATATATATATATATATATATATATATATATATATATATATATATATATATATATATCAAAAGGCATATTCAGGTCTCCTTGGAAGGTAATGATCAGTTGTTGTTTTTTCCTATCTCCTGTCTTCCTTCCACCTGCATCGAGTTTGGTTAAAAAACCACTCAAACATTAGTTTGAGAATGATGCCTCGGATTATCCTTAGTCCTTTGACCGATTCCGAACCCTTGTTTCATGGACAATGGCGGATTTAGTGATCTCCATTTTGTACAGGCAAGTTAAACGACTTTACTTTCCCCATGAATTTTGACCGTCGACAAATGGAATTCCGAAATGACCATCATCAATGAAAGAAGGAACCGGAATCTTTCAAAAGGACTTCGTTATAATTCCAGGCCCTAATATCAAGCCCATCAAATTCGCCGCGGGTGGGAGGTAAACAACAGACGATCATTTCAGTCAATACCACCTAAGTCGCTACCTTACAAATCCTTTATTAGCCAGCTGTCAGTATCATAGTCAAACCAAAATGACCACGAACATGTGGTACGTTTTAGACGTTGCCATTTTTCCCAGATTTGATTCATAAAACCTTGACCTAAGTTTGGATATCGCGTAGATATGACAAACACGTCGCAACACCTTCCCATACTAGGTCTGAAACAGTAAACAGCTTGACACTTGTTCTGCGTATCTAACTGTGAAGACGTAAAATGAATTGAAATCTGAAGAATTGAAGTCATACATTAAACTGCTTTGAACACAAGTAGGGTGAGGATGATCTAGTTTCTAATCACCTAAATAAATTATACTAATGCCCAATATCTAGGCCAGACTCACTGATGAAAATAAATTCTACAACACGAAATAAAAAAATAAAAAAAAACTATTATTGACTTCTCCAGTGATGGCAGATTTGTAAATTAACTCGGCCTTGTCTTCTGGACAGCCCGGGGAAGGGTATGACCGGATGAAAAGACTCCTAACTGAGGAATGCAGATTAACTGTAGTCGGATTATAAGTCAGGAAGAAGTTTGGAAACGTAGCTAATGATACCCATATTGTGTGTGCAGAGTTTCTATGTGCACTATAAATCTAAATATACACTCACACATATATACAGTACATACATATATATGTATGAATGTATGTATAAATTATATATATATATATATATATATATATATATATATATATATATATATATATATATATATATATATATATATATATATATATATATATATATATATATATATATATATATATATATATATATATATATATATATATATATATATATATATATATATATATATATATATATATATATATATATATATATATATATATATATATATATATATATATATATATATATATATATATAACATGTTGTTTCTGTCCATTGATCCGTATGCTAATTGTTCTTTTTTATAGCTGTTAGAATTCTCGAACGTTATGAATTATCAATGCCAAAAATTGTTAGGTTTGAATTACTGTATATGAAATTACTGTATATGACATCTAGTGTTCAAGGATGGTAAAGAACAATACAAAGAAAAAATCTCTCTCTCTCTCTCTCTCTCTCTCTCTCTCTCTCTCTCTCTCTCGCTCTCTACGACTAAAAGATAATTTGATTAAGAAAATGGTGATACCGATAAATTTCATCATCTAATTTTACAGACTTTCCTTTGTCGATGTAATGAAACTGCCACTGTTGTCAAAGAGGAAATCTTAGGCCCGGAAATTACTGGCAACCCGTTCACAATCATCAAATACAGACCTCATTTTCCTGTCCTTACCTTGTTAGCCTCTGTTGTCGTTTTCATCATTCTCACTGTCGGATGAATTTTCAGCATTGTCTCTTGTGCAAGAATTTTGTACGTAACTTTCATTTAGATTATGGTTTTGTGTATTGTTTCATGTTTGAATGTTTGTTCGTTCTAGATCTAACCCTGTGATCTGTGACGTTTCAGAGTTTGTTCATAAGTAACGACAATTAGTTATTCAAATGTTATATATATATATATATATATATATATATATATATATATATATATATATATATATATATATATATATATATATATATATATATATATATATATATATATATATATATATATATACATATACATACATACACACACATACATACATACATATGTATATGCGTGTATATAGCGACATAAAATAATATACACAGCTTCTGAAGTAATTTTTATGAAATGCTAAAGTTAAATTGATGAAATAAATTAGCAATTTAGAATAAGTAAACAAAGCATTTTTCGGTCGTTATTCAGAATGAAGCGCATCTGGAGTTCAGTCACATGCACTGAACCTATCGTAAAATAATAAAACAGTCAAGTGAGTACATTTTCCATATTTCGGTTGGAATAATGTCAATAAGCCAAATTAGGATTACTTATCGTTTTCATTTGCGCTAGAGCTGGAAAAGAAAAACAGAGAAGAAAGTAACCCATTACCGATACAAAGTTGGATTAGATACCCCATGCGTCGAAAGACCAAAATTCCGTATAAGAGGAACGAACCAGCCCAGCAGTGTTGTCTCGCTAAATAGCGATGTCGCCAAGTGACTGGTGAATTCCGCATTAGATATAGAAAATCAGGAAAATTATGATAAATTAAATTCGGGAGGGAGTGTTTTTGTTTGGATATGGTCAACAAGACTTCCTCGGACCCAGGGAAAACATATTTTAGTGGATTAACCTTGAAAGGAAGGCAGGAAAAATCGATCGTATACATACGTACTAAACGCCATGGTCAAAACTCCTGCTCCCCGTACATATACGTACTAAACGGCTCAGGCAGCGTTGGCGCGCTACTATACTCGTATATACGTACTAAACGGTTAAAGGGTTAAAACACCCCTTAAACCATTTAAACCAAATCTGTAATGATATTTGCCATGTGATGCTACAGAAGTTCTCTCTATAACGAATTCTGAAGGTAAAAACAATGAAGAAACGATCGAATTAATTAGAAAAGTTAAGTATACCTTAGTTTTACCAGACCACTGAGCTGATTAACAGCTCTCCTAGGGCTGGCCCGAAGGATTAGACTTATTTTACGTGGCTAAGAACCAATTGGTTACTTAGCAACGGGACCTACAGCTTATAGTGGAATCCGAACCACATTATAGCGAGAAATGAATTTCTATCACCAGAAATAAATTCCTCTAACTCTTCATCAGCCGGTCGGTGGAATTGAACTCCGGTACATCGAGCGACGGTCTGAAGCTCAACCGACTCAGCCAAGAATTAATTAGAAAATTCCCATTAAAAAAAAAAATAAATAAATAAAAAAAAAGATATACTGTCATCATACATCTTGCACATCATGTTGAGCTAGCAGCTACTACACATGTGTGAATGAGGAAGACAACTGGCGCGTGTATGTGTTTAGGGAGAAAATATTTGGACTTGTTGGTTTAGGTTCATTGCTTTATAGCTATGAAATATGTTCTATAACGAAACCAAAAATGTTTAATTTAGCAATACAACCAAGCAGTGAGTTGTATGTTTAACACTTATACTAATAATTATCATAAAATATGATCACGATTCATGTAAATTCTGAAAAAAAAATTTCTGTAGGGGATTTGGATTTATTGTTGTAGATTAACCATACATCGGACAGCGCATGGAATAAAAGGTGGAGCGTCAGGAGGAAAATGAGAATTAATCCAGTAACTCTGAAGGAAAAAGTGACATAAAAACGAAAGTTTCATTCGTTTTGTCTATGTTCGTGATGGTATGTAGATATTTAGTCCGTTACGAGGTATTATTCAATGATTGCCTCATTCCTAAAAGCTGTTGTTTCTGTTTAGATTCTTTTTTCCTCCTGGCTGACTTTTATTCCCTTAGCCTGTCTCTCTCTCTCTCTCTCTCTCTCTCTCTCTCTCTCTCTCTCTCTCTCTCTCTCTCATACTTAGAGCAGAAATGTAAAAAAAATCTGAATGTTACGAAAAGTTGGCAAAAGCAGTGAGAACTCTTCGGCGGAATGTAGCTGCAAAGAAATTCTTTTGTTTCAAGGACAGGCATGTTATGAGTGGTAACTGGACTGCCCTGCATACTTTAATTGTATACTGGACTTTATCATTTATTCTCTCTCTCTCCCTGTTTTCCTATTCATGCTCTAAAATCCACCTTCTGAATCTAACCCAGGAAAAGATACATATTTGATTTATTTGTAAGGTAAGCTGCAGTTAAGACTGGCAATGTTACCTTAACAAAATATGAGGATGTAACTTCTATAACTATATTGAGGTTAAATTTCAACTCAACGTATGCTGCCGCAAATCTACAATTGCCAGTTTTCTAAAACACTGAAAATCCTATACATTTTCAAAATCTGGTGTGATGGTATCTTCATGCTAACTGCGTTAGTCTCAGGAAAGGACGAAGAAGAAATTAGCTAAATTTCAACTATTTTCTAAATTTATCTCTTGTCGCAATTACATCCATCACTAGGCCTTAACCTTTCTCTAGTTACGTGGAAAATTAAAAGTGGCCTAGTTTTTCTGATCCTAGAACACGAATACTCACTGATGTAAATGTGAAAAGAAATTCTATTTTGGTATGTATCAGTTTTCATAGGAGAGATTAGAGTTCTAAGACCTTTTGTGTTGCTGGCCTAGGAGGTTGCTTAAGAATTTACCATCTTTACAATGTATTATATAGATATTTTTAAGGATTTCAGGGATCACAATCTTCATATTTTTTGGTGATTAAATTTCATGGAGTTCAGCTTCTCAAAATTATTCGTGCTTCTTATGACCGTGATGTCTTGGTATCTCAAATATTATACACACTCTGAAAACTTTTAGTTCTTATTGATCCGTTTTCTTTCCACATTAAAAAGACTGACAATTTACCACTTTTCCATGGTTTCTCTCTCTCTCTCTCTCTCTCTCTCTCTCTCTCTCTCTCTCTCTCTCTCTGTAGTCAGGTAATGATACTGTAAAATTGTTTGTAATTATTCTTTCAGAAGCTAAGAAAGACGATCATTAATTTAAAACTTGGCCTTTGGTTAAAGGTAGTGGTAAAAATGAATTTTTCACAAAAAAATATTAATATCATGTTTTTTGGAGATAAAACACCGACAACAATACCCTCTCATTCCTCCCTGTTAGTTATTAAAGGACCCGCCCCCGCTCTCTCTCTCTCTCTCTCTCTCTCTCTCTCTCTCTCTCTGGTTTGCTGATCGTGGAGATGAATTGCAACATCGACCAAAAAGATGTGGAAGCATTCACAGACATATTGAAAGGATACGATCCTTCAAACTGGAGCAAATCTGTAGAAAATATAATGAAAATAATAGAAGGGATACCAATGAAAGTTCAAGTTATCAAAAGACTTATAAAGAAAATATACAAAAATCAACACATTCCATCAAAGAAAATAAGTACGGTGCAATTAGTGAATATATTGATTGATGCAATAGGCAAACGGATGCCTAAAGCATGTAAACTATGTAGAGTGTGGTATAGCATTGTAAATCCACAAAACCTGATTAGGAAATGCTATGCTTGCCACGTACCGACACACCCTTCATGCGCTGAAGTTGAGCAAAATAGAAATAAGGACACGAAAATATTTTGCTCAACATGTCTAGTATGGATAGACAAGGTCATTAGATCAAGACTTAATGTACAGATTGTGGAGGATGAAGAAGATGAAGAAGATGAAGAAGAGGAAGAAGAAGAAAATAGAAAGAAGAAAATAAGACTGAAGAGAGAGAAAAGATTAATGAAAACAAAAAGAACAGGATAATAGTATGGATGCAGAGAAACTCATAGATTCTACATATGAGGCAATACAGCAACATACATATGAAGAAATAAATATGACCTGATAAATCAAAATAAAATCCCAAAGAGGTTGTACCCGGATCTCCATACTGAGGGGAATGAACAAGAAAAAAAAAAAAAGAAAAGAAAGACACAGTATGCACCCTTTTGAAAAGAGGGAATTGCAGGTTTGGTGAAAGATGTTATTACAAACATCCCAAGATATGTCACAATTATGAGATCTATGGCAAATGTGCATATCTAGATGGCTATGAAGAGGAATGCAGAGATCTACATCCAAAAATATGTAGAAACTGGAAAGAAGGAAATGGATGTAGGTTTAATAAGAAATGTAGGTACATGCATCCTGTAGCCATGAAAGACCAAAATCAAAATCAAATACATATAAAAACCAAGGTAAAAATGAAACAAATAAAGAAAAGAACAAAGATCATGTGATGAAGGCAAAAAGCAAGCCAACAACACATTATGAAAAGTCAGCACCACGATATGAGCCATCAGCACCTAGATATAGCACAAGGAACAAGCAATGTATCTATGATGCAAGGGGATGGTGCAGATATGGAGATAAGTGCAGGTTTATGCACAAAGTGAATAAATATGAAGCTGGAAGAACAAATATAATGGAAAAGTTGGATTTTTAATGTACGAATTTCTGGAAATGAAAAAGATCAACATATCAGAACAGGAAAGAGACATGGGAAAATCCTTATTATTACCCATATTAGATAATGGAGATAATATGCAAACCATCATAGTGATGAACGCGCAGGGTCTAGTTTCGAGTAACTCAAAAAAAAGATAGAGTTCTTAGAAGAACTAACCCAAAATGAAAAAATAGAAATATTGAATATAAGTGAAACTTGGTATTCCCAAGAGACTGGTAATGATGACCAGATAAAGGGTTTCCAAACTTATAGATCAGATAGAAAAATAGAAATCAAGGGGGAACCGCGATATATGGGAGAGATGCCAATCAAGGAAAAATCTGTGAGAAATATAGTAACACAGAATGTGAATTAATAGCGGTAGAATTTGAATCTGAAAAATTAGTGAACATTGTAATATATAGACCCCTAATACTAAAGAGTTTGACATTATAATTGAAAAATTGGATGAAATATGTAGAAATCACAAGGACTGGACTATACTCCTAACTGGAGACTTTAACTTTCCTTTTGTAGAATGGAAAGAGCGAATAGGAGACTGTGGTTGTATTTATACATATAAAAAAGAGAGCAATAGTAGTGCAGAAGATAAGAGGCAATTTGAAAAGCTATTAGATATGCTACTAGAACATAACATTCAGCAAATAAATCACCTACCAACAAGAAAGGATAATATTTTAGACCTAGTATTTGTGAATGAGGTGAACTATGTTAAAGAAATAATAGTATATAACACGAGTATTTCGGACCATAATGTCATAGAACTAACAGTCTGTTCCAGAACATACGAAAACCAAGAGACGAAAAAATGGGAAGGATATGGAAAATACAATTTCTATAGTAAGAATATAAATTGGTCAAAAATAAATGAAGAATTAAACAAAGAATGGGAAAACATATTTGTAAGTGATGATATACAGGTAAATACCGATATATTATATAAAATATTAGAGGAAATAGTGGAAAAATATATACCGAAGAAAAAAAGTAAGCATCAGTCACGAATTCCAAGAGACAGAAGGATCTTGTTCCAGAAAATTAGAAAGTGGAAAAAAGCTCTTGCAAAAGAAAAGAATGCATGGAAAGTGATGGAACTAAAAGTAAGATAGAAAATGCAGAACAAAAGATTATACAATCAAAAGAAAATGAAAAATGGAACCTAGAAGAAATGACACTACAAAATATCAAGCAAAACCTAAAATATTTTATTCATATGCAAAAAAAGATGAATAAAATAAGAGTAGAAATAGGCCCTCTAAGAATTGAAGGGCGATTAACGAATGAAAAAAGGAAATATGTAACATATTAGCAGAAAGATATAAGAGTGAATTTACACCTAGAATTAACAATGAAGATAATGATACAGAAATAAGAGATGAAAATACTGAATACTTATCAGATATAGATATTACAGAAGCCGATATTGTGCAGGCTATTAATGAAATTAAAATGGATCAGCAGCAGGACCAGATGGAGTACCTGCCATATTGTTAAAGAAAGTGGTTCATTCAATCGCAAAAAAGCCGCTAGCAATATTATTAAGACAAAGTATAGATACAGGCAAGATTTATGATGAGCATAAATTAGCATATATTACTCCTACTTTCAAAAAGTGGTTCAAGACTAGAGGCAAGTAATTATAGGCCTGTGAGTCTGACATCTCATATTATGAAAGTATATGAAAGGGTAATGAAAAAAATATAATGAAACATTTAATGATAAATAGATTGTTCAATATAGGACAACATGGTTTTGTACCGGAAAAAGTACACAAACCCAACTGTTAGTCCACCATGAAAAGCATATATAAAAATATGATAAATGAAAAAGATACAGATGTGGTTTACCTAGACTTTGCAAAAAGCTTTTGACAAGGTAGATCATAATATATTAGCGAAAAAATTAGAAAACATAACATTGTTGACAAAGTAGGAAGATGGATAAAAGAATTTTTGCAAAATAGAAAACAGATAGTGATTGCAAACGATGAGAAATCGGATGAAGCTACGGTAATATCCAGTGTACCACAGGGTACGGTGTTAGCTGCATTGCTGTTTGTGATTATGATTGCAGACATAGACAGTAATGTTAAGGGCTCAGTAGTAAGAAGTTTCACAGATGACACAAGAATAAGTAGAGAAATTGCTTGTGATGAAGATAGGAACTCGCTACAAAGAGACCTAAACAAAATATATAAATGGGCAGAGATAAATAGGATGGTATTTAACTCTGATAAATTTGAATCAATGAACTATGGTGATAAAGTAGGAATGCTATATGCATATAAAGGACCTAATAATGAGACAATCACAAACAAGGAAGCAGTTAAAGACCTTGGTGTGATGTTGAATAGGAATATGTTATGCAATGATCAAATAGCAATTTATAGGCAAAATGCAAAGCAAAAATGGGAATGTTGTTCCGGCACTTCAAAACAAGAAAAGCTGAACACATGATTATGCTTTATGAAACGTACGTACGTAGTCCACTTGAATATTGCAATATAATATGGTACCCACACTACAAAAGGATATTGCACAAATAGAGAGTGTACAAAGGTCATTTACAGTTAGAATAGAAGAAGTTAAGGACCTTGACTACTGGGGAAGACTACAATTCTTAAATTTATATAGTCTTGAAAGGAGAAGAGAACGCTACATGGTAATTCAAGCATGGAAACAGATAGAAGGAATTACTGAAAACATCATGGAACTAAAATTATCAAAAAGAGCAAGCAGAGGTAGATTAATAGTGCCAAAAAAACTATACCAGGAAAATTAAGGAAAGCACACAGGACATTAATCCACCACGCACCAGCATCGATAATGCAGCGTCTATTCAATGCGCTACCAGCTCATCTGAGGAACATAACAGGAGTGAGCGTAGATGTGTTTAAGAATAAGCTCGACAAATATCTAAGATGCATCCCAGAACATCCAAGACTGGAAGATGCAAAATATACCGAAAGATGCGTTAGCAACTCTCTGGTAGACATCAAAGGCGCCTCACACTGAGGAACCTGGGGCAACCCGAACGAATTGTAAGGTCTGTAAGGTAAGGTCTCTCTCTCTCTCTCTCTCTCTCTCTCTCTCTCTCTCTCTCTCTCCACTGTAGCTATTTTAAATGTTTCCCCGTTTTAGTCCTTAACATTAAAGAACTCTGCATAATTTGGAAAGAACTAACTACTCATAGTTAAAACCACAGTGAAATTTGTTTTACTTAAACACACAGTCTCTCTATGACCGTTTTTCCTTTTAAAAATGTGGCTATAGTAATAATTTATATTTCAGGAAGTCTTGTAGAAATAACAAAAAGGCTAGAATTTTTTTGTGGTAAAGTAGTTTTGAAAATTTCCATGGTTTGTAGACTTTTCTGTCTTTAAATACAAGTTCAAAATATGTGTAAGTTATAAGACGATAATATAGTCATCATACTTAACTCAGGATTTTGTTTTAAGGGTTAGGCGGTATTTAAAATGGTAGACAGTTAAAGCTCAATTCAGAGGATTTGCTGAGTTAAATGAACCGAACACAAGCGATCTTCAAGAGTCTTAGATCTTCATTTTAAGGCTACTTTAGTTTAAACCTTCCCAAGGATGTGATTTGTCTCGCTGTGTAGCACTTAAAATGACGCTTAACTGAATGATTTTCTGAATGGATTCAGAAATATATTCCAAGGATCGTGACATTTTTCAATTTTGGATATTCAGTTATCAACGTTCTAATATTCAAACTCTTACTCTTGGAATATAAAAAAAAACTTCCTCGGAAAATTACAGTTGATGAATGGTACCCTAATTTTAACGTAAAAGCAAAACTGATTGATTTGTAATATAAGGATTTTAAATCCAGCATCTACATTTTAGACCGAATATTATGTGCTTTGTAGACATGTATAATCTACTACTATAACTGGTTTTAAAACCGTGCTGAAAGGGGATTAATCCTATTCCTTATTAAAAAGAATTTGCAAGTCAAATAACGTCCGGGGTGAACTGAAATTCTGGATAATGACAAAGTTCAAAAGGCCCAAAGTACTTTGTAAGACAATAGACGATAAAGCTTGAGTTACCGGAGATAGGTATTTAAGTTACTTTGCAAATCATTTATTTTTTCATAAGCGTGAGTCTTTCTCCTTTTCGTTTTTTCCGAAATACGTTGCCGTCTAGATATTACGGTAAAAAGAAAATTAATATTGTAAATACAAACTAAACTGAGACAAACAAACAACATATTTTGCGTAACCTCTCAAAAGAGATTCTTTCCACACAACCATGCACAAGTAAACATTTAGTTGTTATGTTTGGAGAGAGAGAGAGAGAGAGAGAGAGAGAGAGAGAGAGAGAGAGAGAGAGAGAGAGAGAGAGAGCTCCTATAAGTGTCTTGTGTTATTTATGCTTCCTAAACCGATGCTCAATATTACATTTACATTTATTCATCTATATCGCGATTGAATCTGTTCGGTTGAAGTAATACTCCCGTAGATATTTGTTCACTGGGAACTCAGCCATTCGCAAATCAAGCGACATGGAAGATATCGATATATTGTTGCTTCCTTGTTTACTGTCAGTACACAAACATATCTAGAATCATTTTCATGCTTCAAGGAACCCGTAGGTTTTTAATATAATCTTATTCATTCTTTTCACTGAATGCAGAGACAAAACTTAAACAGGAAAATATTAAGGCTGCTGACGCAAAGGAGACTAAGTAATTTTAAAAATTTTGAAGTCAAAGAGACAGAATATTTTGATGTAAATGTCCGTAGAACGGATAGTGAGGCGATTCGAATAGAAATAAAGTATAAGTGCAAATGAGTAGGGGAAAAGGTGTCATTTGGTGTCCTGGCGTCCTGAACATTTGGCGTCCTCAAGAAAGGGTGTCATTTGGCGTCCTCAATTATTATTTATTTTATTTTTATATTTTTGCTGAAGAAAATAACATGCAATTTTATTTTTATATTTTTGCTTTCGAAAATAGCATGCATATATAAAAAAAAATTATGTAATAAGTAGGGGAAAAGGTCCCCGAACTGATATGAGAGAGGCTCACTGCGTGACTCATCAACTGTCGCATGACTGATGAGATGAATAAATATAAACTATCTGTTATTAATCCCACTTTATCGATAAGAGTCTGATTAGGAGGAGACACCTTGCCGAACAGATCTGAACTGATATTAGAGAGTCCCACTCTATCGATAAGAGTCTGATTAGGTATCTGCTGCTGATATGATTTAGACCCACCGTGTGACTCATGAACAGGTGTATCACTGATAAGAGTTGAAGCGTTATAAACTATCTGTTATTAATCCCACTCTATCGATAAGAGTCTGATTAGGTATCTGCTACTGATATGATCTAGACCCGCTGCGTGACTCATGAACAGCTGTATGACTTCATATGGACATTACAATGCACAGCTCTCTAAGATATACAGCTCTAGCTCTCCACCCGATTGTTAAAAGTCACACGGTTTAACACACTCTCGATTACGCTCACTGTCAGTGTCACTTAACCTATGTATGGGATAATAAAAAGCGATTCTACCTATCCACTCATTTTATGAGATAAAGCGGTATACATTAACAAGTACATGAATCTGGGGGTTCTCCCGACTCACATTCCAATACAATACCACCACGAGTTGTTATAACCAACCTTAAACCTCTAAATAATTTTATTACAATAAATAACCATAGGCTTCCAAATCTGGTATGTCGCACAGCCTGACTTTCCTCCCCCTCCCCCTTCTTCTCCCCCTCTTCCGTTAGTGTTCTGCGTAGAAAAACTCAACTTCCTCCTCCTCCTACTCCCCCTCCTCCCTTGACCATTCATCCTAAGTAAGAAAAATAAAATGTCTTAGAAAAATCGAACGTCCGCAAAATTAATTATGTGATGTATATTTGCAACATTTTTTAAAAATCTATTTCATCATTACCTTTTATTTAAAGAACGCACGCACTCCTTGTATGTAAGAGCTCGTTTAATGCCCGAACTCCAGTATGAACACCGCACCCTCTTGAAAAATTTGAAATAGTATTCCGTCACCCACCTGTCATTACTTTTCAAACGACTCGGGGAGAAGACGACACTCATAAACGACAAAACCGATTTTAACCCTTTATGACTCATACAGTGAATGAAGGAAACGCAGTAAAGACCACACTTGTAAGAATTATGGGGCTGTATCTGCCTTACGGACTGGCGAAGGGTAAAATCCAAATGCGCATCGAGAAAAGATGACAAGCTACCCGAATAAATTTGCGGGTTTATACCGTAACTGTCAAAAAAGTAGATTGTATCCCTAGCTGAACAGTCTATATAAAAACACACCCAATGTCCGACAAGATCAGTACTAGAAGATGAAGGTAGAGTATTAGATATAAAAACTAGAGGTTTAAATCTATTCGCAGGTATTTTAAATGCACCAACTTCATCCGAAGCGAACACACCTAAATATTTAATAAGACTCCCTAGCGAACCCTGTAAAACTGTCTCGATTTCTTTCGTATCCATCACACCTAGCCTCTAACATCGCACTGAATAACTCTATCCGAATCAATGGTTAAAATACCTTTCGTGTCACCGAACAGTAAAATCATGCAAGGGTGTGGTGCGACCGTGCCCAGCTTTATGGATATTCTCAAACTGGCCGAAATCTCAATGGGCATGGAATCTTCCACCTTTTCCGTAATGAAGCTGAAACAATAGATGGCTCTCCCATTTTTAAAACTATTATTGGTTATGAGGTTATCATGTCCCCCTTCTATAGACTTTTGAGTCTCGTAATACAATTGCGTGATAGCATTAGGAAAATTACAATTGATGTGATACACCGTATTCCCATTAACTGTGACGTGCACATTATTCAAGTCATAAGCTCCGAAATATAAACTATTGGCCGCGTAATTCCCCGAAAATGTTTGCACGCTTATCATGGCCAGTGTAATCTTTTCAGGTATGCAGGTATTGAAAGGTTGATCTATTAAAATGGAATCCTCGTTCTGCCCTATAACATACGTTTTATATAAAGTCTTATCAAATATATATTGTATCAGGTTAACTGCTAGAGCGGTGTTTAAAGCAGACATGGCGTTATAATGAGGGGTAACCCGATCAATCCACAATTTGGCCTTTTCTATATTCAGATCATTTAAGTGTCCGTCTGTGTATGCACCCATCACCCAGTTGTTATTCGCCATTTCGAGTCTTATTCTCAAATCCACGGAATCTAGCAAATACATGTCTATACTCGCCAGATCTATAAGGAGTACAAAGTATGTGTGAATTCCCCCCGCCTTAATGAAGCTCAACATCCGAGACTCCCACCTACTCAGCTGTCCGAAAGAAGCGGCGGTATAGGTCTGTGTAACACCATGCGTAACGTTAAAGTCATCGTGGAAAAAAACACTTATACCAACAGTCGGAAGTGCGCTGGTTTTAACGCTCTTGAGCATTTTTATGTATGATTGATAGTTAAAAACAGGACACGATTCCACCAACTTTTCATTCAAGAAAACAGAGACGGATTTAAAAAGGGTATTACTTATACCATTAACCAGTGCAATATGTACATTGTCTGCTAGCCGCACACCGGCCCTGGCCACTGTAATGTATAATTCCAAAGCTATACTCGATAAATCCAAGAAGGAACCGGTAATACCATTAATACAAAACTCGATATAACTGTCAGTCAGGATTCGATTTACTGAATTGTTACGCGGTGTGAAATCCAACCTTTCCTTCGAATTAATCGAGCTTTCTATAATCCTACGTCTGTTCATATTCGGGAACAATTCTGAGATACCCACGATATAGGAGGAGCCAGGAACCTTGTTTCCCATCCCAGGCACGTTAGGGACAATGCCCGCCGTTCCTGAAAAAAAAAAAATGCAAGAGGAGAGAGAATGTGTGCATGCATGCCAACGGGCAAAAGGTTAATGAATTAAAGAAGATCATACACATCCTTGTTATATTTACTTCTCGATTTAACCCTTCGATTCGTCATTCTCTTCTTCTTATTCTTCTTCTTAATCCCCTCTCCTCGCGGCTGAGCTAGCGAGTGTACGACGTACTCCACCTCCTACCTTTTTCCTGGCGACCCTCCCACTTCCATTTAAAATTCGTCAGCCCGTGCTTTTGAGAGCTGTCACTCCATGTCTTTTTAAAGATTCCCGCAAAGGCAACTGATCATTCACTACATCAGAAAGCACCGACCTGCCAAACTCTTTAACAGAAGGTTTAGCAACATTCAACAAAAAAGGGAGTACCCTACGTGCAATGCCGGCAATTGCCGAAAATACACCCCCGCCCCTCCTATGACTCGGATAGAAAACTGAAATGTCTTCTAAACCCCCTCCCTTCCTTAAAGGTTCGGACAGGAATAATGTTTTTAATTCCACCTCAGAGGGTGGAGCGAAGAAAACCCTCATACCTGTTAACTAAAAAAAGAAGAAGAAAAAAAAAAACTTTCAATCTGCCTGTTTTTGTTAAGCAGAGCGCGTGTTTGAACGTTCCTAATTACGCGAGGTTGCGAAAGTAAATAATGAAAAACACTGAAAAGAAGGTGTTTTTATACGTACCTCTCTATCTGGGTCTTATATGAAGCACGCAGGTGACACTCGAACTGCTGTTGAAATGGATACGCCTCCCATTCTGGTCCGTGATAACGATCGAAATCTGTTCCAGGATGTTCGTGTTCAATGCTTTGTATACCGTATTGTGTATCCCCTTCCCTTTACAACTCTCTAATGTGAAACAATTAAATATATTTACTAGTTCACCTCCAAAAACAGTCGGTTGAACGATATCTGTGTACATGTACATATAATCTACACCACAATTATCGGGTAAGGAATCGTCAGAGAGGTGCACATTCAATGCCTCAAGGCCGTAAACTTCGTACGCTGTATTATTTTTAAAACCTAACAACCTGGCAGCTTTATCGCTGAATTTGACAGTCACACTTCTAATATCCCCGCCTTAATGTTCCTCCTCCTCCTGCTGTCTTCATCCCAACTGAATATATCATTGCTGTTGAAAACGTTTTTGTATTCAGTGTCAAAATAGACTTTTAAATGTTCAAAAACATCTTTGTTAAGCGTCCTTACCAACCTTTTCATATCCCCCGCTACAATAGCTGTCATTGGTCTATAGCTATAGGCATGCTTATCGTTTTTACCATGATCAGTAACAAAGTAGAGGGTGAATTCTTCATCACTTGATAATACAGCGTAATAAACGTCCGGAAACATGATCGAAGCGAGACCTACTTCATATTCGCTACCATTCGGCAGGAATATAGGAGTGGGTAACCTATTCACAAACCCTGATGGGGAGTTATTTTCATACTTGTCCAGGCTGCCGAGACTGCTCGCATATATAATGTGTTCGCCCGCCATACTGATAATGTACTGCGCACAATTTCCTTCATCTAGGTCTTATATGAAGGGTGCATGACACGGTTTTACCTGTAATAAACTTGACGTCTTCCCCCTTCTGATTCGTTACATCAATCGCGATGTAATCCACCGCATTCACGGTTATAGGTTTATAAACATCATTATGTACACCTCTACTCGGTGCACATTCCAACACGAAACAATCCAGGATGTTTACAGTTTTATCACCCAGCGATGAAGGTTGAATAATGTTGGAATATAAGTACACACAGTCAATACTGATCATCGAGATATGAAATCCTGGAGAGACGATTTCTCATTGACCCTGAACCATAAATCGCGTATGTCAATTCCGTGTTAAACCCTAATACTCACGCTGCTCTAACACTAAACTTTACAGTGACTGAAACAATTCCTTCTACTTTCGCCACCTCGGCATTCACGTATGTGAGACTCATCCGCTTCAAATCATCGTTCCATGAAAATAATCCTTCCCTTCGCATAACACCTCGAATGTATGCACCGTAAAATGTTTCCAACTGTTCTGTAACGTCCGTATTGAGCGCTCTGGTCAATCTATTCATATCTCCCGCTAATAATCCAACGGCAGGAACATATGTGAAACCATACGAGCGAATGAATTGTGAAATCTCTATCTTCGGGTGTGACAGAGTAGTATTCATTTGGGAGTGTAACCTCTATAACACCCATTTCATATTCCACCTCTTTTGATAGAGTTATGGGAGTGGACAATTTCTTTGTAAATTTACAGGGCTGGTTTTCGGGAAATAAATCCAGACACAACCTGCTATTCACATATACAATGTAATCGCTACACATGTTGAATGTGCAATGCTGGTAATACATACGATTGCATACATACATACACCTCGCAACATAGAATGGATGAATAAATTTTATGTATAAAATAAAAAAAAAAACTTTTATTATACAAATTGTTGGAACATACATACAGACAGACATACACATATTAAAATACACATATTAAATGACAGACTTTGGTAATCATTTTTACATTGGTGTGTCACACAGCTTGCCACGTTGAACGCCAGAGTTTAATTTCTCCACGTTCACAGTTTCCAAACATTTCAGTTTAGAAGAGACATCCATGTTTTGTTCAACCCCAAACATAATTTCTCCGTGTCCATTATTTCCAAACGTTTCAGTTTGGATGATACGTCTTTCAATTTCACATCGTCCGCACACCTCTCTTCAAGGTGTGATAAAACAATTTCTGTGATAGCTATGCAAGTGACTTTCCCGTGTCGTTTCATCTCCTCACCAAAGGAGACAATCGCAGGCAGGTAATGGTTTAACCAATCACAGTTCACGCGACTACTTAGTCCTATCCCCACAGCAAATAGAATATATTTCATATCTTCATGTGACGCTTTCATTAACTGTGATTTCAAACTCTTCAGTGATCCATAGAAGTGATTGTATCTCATTTCTCTCATGTCGTTTCGCAACCTTTCTGCATGGGCTTCATCCTTGGAATACATTATACTCGTTTTGGCGAATTCGTTCTCTTCCACAGAAGCGACAATTCCATATTGGGTTAACAACATAGCAATGACGGGTAGGTCGGGTTCTTCTGCATCGAGTGTATTCTCCCCCTCAGGCACTCTCAAAACAGCGGTACCTTCTATCCCGTGGTGGCGGAATGCAGCGTAACTCGTCCCAGCTCTGTTGTAATGGAGACCCGCAATGTCGGCGTAGGGGTAAACTTTCACAATGTCTTGAGCAATGCCATAATTCCGGCACGTTACACAGTTAGTAGCTATAACCAGGCAACACTCCTTCTTGAACTTGGTCGTGGATAATCTCCCGAAAACCAACTTGCAAGGTGACGAAGCCATCTCTGAACTGTGAAAATTGGAAGGGTGTACACGTTAAAGCTACACGAGCTGGAATACTAATGCCTCCATAAACTCCTTCAATTTTCCACACCCCCTCGTCTTCCCCTCTGTGATTCATCACGCTAGGCTCCGCCCCCTACCCTCTTGATTGAACAGGTTTATCTCCGAGCCCACCCCCATTACCGAACATGATTGAACGGGTCTTAAACCTCGCGATAAGGGAAGAATTTGCTGCAGATAATTTGTGATATGCATCAGAATGGTCACTCACTCGTGAAAAAGTTTATTGCTGCTGCTGCAGGATTGAACACGTTAATATCTTGACTCATCAATATGGTTGCCACACGTTCACCTTTTTCTTTACCACCTTGTTTTTCATTATTCTCCTCCCTCCTCCTCCTCCCCCGCCTCCTTTCCAAGGTGAATTGAGCCATGCTTCTATCTGTTTTTTTATAGCTGAGTTTCTCACCATCTGATCTCTAATACCACCCCGTTCAATTATATAGTTATAACTGGGTACATCGTTATCATCCGTCTTCTTATTAGCTTGAAATTCTTTTGCCACATCTAAAATGTTATATCCCATAAACGGGTGGGACAAGTCCCCTTCTTCATTCCATTCAATCGCACCTGAATTTTGCAAGTGGTTAACCAAGGCAGTCACATATGGTATTTGATGATCTTTGAATAATATAGGAATAATACCAGTTAGGTCAGGATTAACTCTTTTGCGGGTAACTCTGCGGTTGAGCGCATTTGAAATTAGCTGTTCTCCCTCCTTCACACGATCGTCCTCGGCAGGAGGTATAGGAGGTGGAGGTGTAACTGTTTTGGCATTTGCTGGAAAATTCACATTTCTCTGCACGTTAAGAGGAATGGGTGTGACACCCGCCCCCGCATTAACCCAACCTCCCCCTCCTCCTCCTCCTCCCCCACCAGCGCCGTCTTCGCCGTCGGCATTAATGTTAACGTTATTACTATGGTTATTAACATTATTGCATGTTTCCCGAACTTTTGTCAGCCTCTCATATGTGATAGCTGGTACAACGTAGAATTCCTTGATTTTGTTTTATTTTCTTTTTTTTTATTTTTTTTTCCTATTTTAAAAAAAGACTGCCTATCAAACTAGCTGCTAAAGGAAGTAATACGAACAGAAAGGCGCCGCCTTTGCAACTCTTCAATATTTTTTTCTTCTTCATTAATGACGTAGATTTCAGGGATATTTGACGGATCTCTCTCTTACACCTTCCGAGTTTTTTAATAAATGTTTTTTCTCTGGTCAGATTACCACAAAGACAATTTCTGAAAATTTCAGATATGGTGGCGATAAATGCTTTTCTTAATGTTGGAATTACTCTACTTCTCTTGGAGGGGGATAAACGAGAGATGAATAAAATAAAATCTTTGTTTTTACGCATTAAAACCTCCTTTTTACAACTCATGTCCGCACAATTTGCGATTCGTCAACCCACGAATTAAACTGTGCAGGATAACCCTTCCAATTGACACAATACTGCGTTTTGCTGCCTCTCCTCCTCCTGTCTAAGATGGTGATGTCATAGGTTTCGGGTAATTTGGTAGGTATCAATTCTTCTCTGTAGAATGTGCCTTTTATTTCTTCTCCCGCTAAATCTTCTAAGATGTAAGCTGTGGGATTTTGCAGAGTGACGAGCTTCTTGATTTTAAACATTTCTAGAGTGTTTTGAACAGTATACCCCCTCCTGAAAACTGCGTTCCGGTTTTCGTCAGCTATAGGTACAGTGTCTCCAACGTTCAAGGATGAAGTGACGCGATTCATTGTGGGAAAACCGTTTTTATGCATTCTGGAGAATTGATTTTTAATGTCCGCTTCGCTTCTCATAGCGTGCACCTCCTCGGGTGTGCGCCCCTGCCCCAGACTCTTGTGCGGCGAGTTGTTATAATTGTTAACTATGTCTCGCAGAACATCGATATATTTCAACATGTTGTTGTGTGTGAGGTATTTGTATATGCGGTTTTTAATAGTTCTTATCACCCTTTCAGCTATAGAAGCTTTAATTTCCCGCGAATAGATGCTATATAACAATACATTTTTACTTTTCAGATAATTCCTTACATGCCGGTTAATAAATTCCCTACCTTCATCACTGTTCAGACCTTCATCACTGTTCAGGCGAGACACACCTGAAAAATCTGTAGATTCTATAATCATTTTTAGCGCATTGCACACAGTAAGGGCATCCTTCTTTTTCAAGGGGAGAATGCGTAAAAACCTCGAAAATTGATCAATGAAAATTAGGAGATATTTATAACCTTCATTGTGTCGAGCCAGTTTCGACATGTCTGTCAAATCCGTGCTGGCCGCTGTTTGAGGTTTAGTTGATATGATTTTCCTTCTAAGGAAACGTTTGCGCGTGCTCTTGTGCAAGGTATATGAAAGTTGACTCTTTAAAAAATTAACAACGTCCGCTCTAGTCACCTTTTTGTCTACCTTCCTCGCTGCTTTGAGTAGTGCATTCACAGCGCTGAAACATGATGGTTGTGTCACATTGCCATATAAACCCCTAAGCAGTCGTAACTGTTCTTCAGTCATATTTGTACGCGATTTGATATTCGGTCTCTCTGAGAATATTCGTTCTGAGCTGCAACAATTCAGGTGTTGACGGTGCGAAGTCTACTAATAGATAACCGTATCTGTTATGCCTTAAAGTTTTTTTGTATATGTCAGAAAACTCCACACCTCTCCGCCGACCGAACAATTGCCTGCCCAAAGTTTCATTTTGACCAATGTCACGATTCTTCATGAGGATGTAATGGGATCAGCTGAGACTGATGCTCCTACTGAATTTACCCGAGTGAAACACGTTCTGAGTTATGAAGATCACCGATATATTCGAATGCCATCCGACGGTGAATGCTTGGGTCACGAATTTATTGTCGCTAGCTTTCAGAAAACAATCATCAAGTACAAATAACAGTCCTTTACTGCCACCCTCCACTACTCTTTCCGTGTAATCGAAAGGGTTCAGTATCTCTTTGGATACTTTTAATTTGGTGCATATGGTGTGATGACTTTCCAGAGGGTGTTCACTCAACCCGCAATATAAAATACAGTGAAAGTTAGCCTCATACATTTCTATTATGTTTTGACACAACACAGATTGCCACTATTGCTGAAACCTGCTATGATAATCCGCGCAGGAATAGCGAAAAGGTTTAAGATTTCTCCTTGGAAAGGACCAGCTTCCATGTTTAAAGTTCAAGGTGTACTAAGAGGATGCAATGATCTGCGTGTTGTTATACATTAAGGTGAATGTCGCAGAGGAAAATGAAGGCTGTAGAGAAAATTAATTTTAATAAATAACGTTTTTTATTGAGATATGTATATATTACAGGTCATATACTTGTGTATATTTTTTGGCTGGTGATGGTTATATACAAGCGAGCATTTTTTTTTTTTTTTTATTCACAGAGTGACTGATGTGAATACTCTGACTATAAAACATATTTACATTATTTGAAAATTACACACACACACATATATATATAGATATATATACACTGGCTTTGCACTGTTTTCTTTGGTACAGGTTGAAAATCGTTTTCTATGATATATTGTAAACAAACACCTCACATCGCCTCCCCTGCTGCAGAAGTAAAAGGTCAGCCCAGGACTGCCCTCCTCTTCTCTGCAGGTTTGCTCCTGCCCTCCACGTGGATCCCATCGCCGCCCTGTGTGCCCCGTGTTCCATTCCACGTGGCCTTAGAAGACTGCAAGGGGGATTGCAAGTCTCCCAAACGCGAGCTGACATTAAACGGCGGCCTTTTCATCATCCCAAGGGCGCCCTTTTCCGCCCCAATCTACGACTTGAAGAAATACCTTGGAGAGGGAGGCTACCATTTGTCCACGCTCCCACACGTGTTTCTCGGCAGAAGACGTCGTCATCCCTACGCCCCTACAAATGTGGTAATGTACCCAAAACGAGTTGCTAGTCACGATTACTTAGCCCTTTTGCATTTATTAATCTCTGGGCCTATAACTTTGTGTTCCCTGATATTCCTTGGTTCAAGCCAGGCCCACGTGTTCACAGCTTCTTTCCTCTGAGTCACCAGTAACGCCTCGGGGAGTCCTTGGCGCCTTCAGTGCACCCCCGAGTAATTCAATCCCCAAATTCCAGCATTAGATGTGTAACGTGGGTCCAAATATCGTTTCAGAAAGACGCCTGTAGCAGAATTATCCTTGGTCCGTGTTCCTGGCATTCCCAAGCTCCCCCCCCCCTTCGGGAGGACTTCTACGGCAGTAATTTACCGTATTTTCAGTTAATTTTCCTTTTGACCTTGTGTGCTATCAAATATAACTATTTTTATATCCACGTGTTTCACGCACTTCCCCTAGTGAAGAGCCCTCCGCTCCGTGTACTTCTTTTTTTTTGTTTGTGTTTTATATGTCCTGGGTATCTTACAAGGCCATTTTCGAGTAAAGTAATAATTGTGGAGTCATAAGATCCACCTGCACCAGGAAACATATAAAAATGGCGACCTGACCAGTGATTCTCGTAATGATTGCATCCCCCCTCTTCCCCTTTGTTGTTTGTGTTGCAATTTGTGAAATCAGCAATTAGCTCAGCTAAGCTGGATACGAGACAGATTACGAACCTTTGAAAAGCCAGCGCAACAGGCCAAGGAAATTCTGCGTAAGTAAACTGTGTTTATTTAGCGTAGGACGCTTTAAAAAACGTGACTAGTCCTAGGAATTTTTTTTTAGTAGGGCGCATGTCCGAGGAAAACGAGAGAGAGAATCGCCGAAAACTTAGCTTTGGAAGCCTTTGCACGCGGCTTGCATGCCATTCAATTAGGTTATACAGGTGATAAATCATTAAAGGAATAGTGCGCATATTCCTCCTGTAGAAACGAGTGATTTCGAAACCGAATCATTAGATATAGGCGCGAGACCTCGACGTCAACCACGTGTTCGAAAGTCAGATTAGCATTGCTGACGCATTTTTACCCTCTCTCTCTCTCGTTTTAGAAATAGGAGCGAAAGCGTATATTATACGCCCAGGACGAAAAGGGTCAACAACCGTTGTCTCTCAGTTCGGGAAGTCCCCGTGTTTACGTCGTTCATTCATTTGGCGCAGACGGCCTTGACCGTCCATTCCGTGGCCCAGTTAGGAAAACATTTGTTTGTTTGATTTGCTTCGCTCTACCAAATTGTTTTGCATTATTGGGGGTCTGACATTATATGTTCTGTATTGTTCTGTTTTTTTGTGTGTTTTGTTTTGTGCTGTTACTACGGCTGCGTGTGTTGCCTATCTGTTGTGATTGTGGGATGGCCCCCCCACCTAATTGCCCTTGAGAATAACACTTCTCCCATAAGTCATTAAAACTAGCGCCCTCGCTGATCAGACGTCGTCTGTGCGGAAATTCCCGGGCGCCTATATATTCTATTCTTGTCCCCAATAAATCCGTGTCGTCGGTCCGTTGGTGAGACCAATTCATTTTCCATTCAGTCCCCAAATGAGCCCGTTTCGTCGGTAATTCGGGAGACCTAAATATATATCCCAATCTAGTCCCCAAGTAAGCCCGTTTGTCGTTACCTTGGGAGACCAATCAGCCCGCTCCGTCGGTAAATCGGGAGACCAATCATTGCTAATTCATCGTCCCCAATCAGCCCGCTTCGTCGGTAAATCGGGAGACCAATCATTGCTAATTCATCGTCCCCAATCAGCCCGCTTTGTCGGTAAATCGGGAGACCAATCATTGCTAATTCATCGTCCCCAATCAGCCCGCTTCGTCGGTAAACCGGGAGACCAATCATTGCTAATTCATCGTCCCCAATCAGCCCGCTTCGTCGGTAAATCGGGAGACCAATCATTGCTAATTCATCGTCCCCAATCAGCCCGTTTTGTCGGTAAATCGGGAGACCAATCATTGCTAATTCATCGTCCCCAATCAGCCCGCTTCGTCGGTAAATCGGGAGACCAATCATTGCTAATTCATCGTCCCCAATCAGCCCGCTTCCCGGGAGACCAATCATTGCTAATTCATCGTCCCCAATCAGCCCGCTTCGTCGGTAAATCGGGAGACCAATCATTGCTAATTCATCGTCCCCAATCAGCCCGTTTCGTCGGTAAATCGGGAGACCAATCATTGCTAATTCATCGTCCCCAATCAGCCCGCTTCGTCGGTAAATCGGGAGACCAATCATTGCTAATTCATCGTCCCCAATCAGCCCGCTTCGTCGGTAAACCGGGAGACCAATCATTGCTAATTCATCGTCCCCAATCAGCCCGCTTCGTCGGTAAATCGGGAGACCAATCATTGCTAATTCATCGTCCCCAATCAGCCCGCTTCGTCGGTAAATCGGGAGACCAATCATTGCTAATTCATCGTCCCCAATCAGCCCGCTTCGTCGGTAAATCGGAGACCAATCATTGCTAATTCATCGTCCCCAATCAGCCCGCTTCGTCGGTAAATCGGGAGACCAATCATTGCTAATTCATCGTCCCCAATCAGCCCGCTTCGTCGGTAAATCGGGAGACCAATCATCGCTAATTCATCGTCCCCAATCAGCCCGCTTCGTCGGTAAATCGGGAGACCAATCATTGCTAATTCATCGTCCCCAATCAGCCCGCTTCGTCGGTAAATCGGGAGACCAATCATTGCTAATTCATCGTCCCCAATCAGCCCGCTTCGTCGGTAAATCGGGAGACCAATCATCGCTAATTCATCGTCCCCAATCAGCCCGCTTCGTCGGTAAATCGGGAGACCAATCATTGCTAATTCATCGTCCCCAATCAGCCCATTTCGTCGGTAAATCGGGAGACCAATCATTGCTAATTCATCGTCCCCAATCAGCCCGCTTCGTCGGTAAATCGGAGACCAATCATACGTCCTTTGAAAAAGGTGTCCAAGATTCCCACAGCTCTGGGAAATTAATTCTGTGTGTTACTAGCGTCCTCTCCCGCCTGCAAAATGTCGACACGGTCTCAGCAGAGCGAGGATTTCAAGTTCTTCATGTCCTCAGGAAGGAACTCGGCCTTTCCGGGAGAGAACTAAGAGACTGGGTACAGGAGAGGATGGACGCCATACAGGCAGAAAGACAGGCTCAGGAGAGACAAGTAGAAGCAGAAAGACAGGCTCAGGAGAGACGAAGATGCAGAGAGCCGCAGGCAGAAAGACAGGGAGAAACGAGAAGAAGCCAGAGGGGAGAAAGACAAGGCAGAACTCAGGAGAGTGGCCCTTCGCCTCCACCTGGGGAATGAGTGCCTTCAGCCAGAGAGGCTGGCTCGGAGGCCGAGAGGAAGAGGCTGGCTCAGGAGAGACAGTGTTAAAGGCCTGCCCCTGAGAGAGAACGGTGAGGCAGAAAGAGGAAGGCCCTGATTGCCCAGGAGAGAAACGAGACGCAGCAGAAAGACTGGCCCAGGAGGAAACGAGAAGAAGCCGAGAGGAAGAAAGGGACAAGCAGCGTGCCCATGAACTCGCGATGCTGCAACAGAGTGGCCCTTCGCCTCCACCTGCCCCCAGGGAATGAGTGCCTTCAGCCAGGCTCTCGCCTGCATGCCAAAGTGGACGAAGGCCGAGCCCGAGGTGTGGCTCGACAGCGCCGAGACAGCGTTAAAGGCCTGCCCCCTGAGTGCCGCCGAACTCTCCCTGGTGTTGGGCAAGTTCCTTGGAGGAGGTCATACAAGGCCCTGATTGCCTACAGGGCCCTCCCCGCCGGAGGAGCAGGAAAATTGGGAGGTCGTACGCCAGACTATTGCCAAGGCGTGCGAGATAACCCCTGAACGCTGGAGGAGGAGGCTGGCGCGGGCTAGTGAAGGAGGCCAATCAAACCTGGGCAGACTGGGCCTACAAGTCCGAGCGTGCCCGTGCCAAATGGTTCGAGGCCGTGGGGTTACGACCCTCAACGATGCCATCGAACAAATACAAATAGAGAACTTCCTACTCTACACCCCCGGGACCCCAGGCCCTCGCCACGCATCGCCGAGAAGGAGCCCCCACCTTAGCTGATGATTGCTGCCGAATAGCGGATCTATGGGACACCCATCACCCCAGGAGAGCTCGCTGCCAGCGCAAAATTACGCCACCCGCCTACCTATCGGGTGCCCCTCCGCCGAAGAATGGGCAATCACAGAAGCCCGTCCCCTCCGAATATCCCGTGCGGGTTCTGTAAAAGATCGGGCATGCCAAGGAGCAATGCCGCAGTAAACCACCCGCGTCTCTCTCTCCCGGACAGCCCCTAATAAGTCGCCTGCGCCCTCTGCTGCGGGGCAGTGCGAAGATTTCAGCCAAACCTTTTGCACGGCGTGCAAGGTTTATGGCCACTCTTCCTCATGGGCAAAATGCCCTAGAAATAATAAGGCAGGCAGGAACTCCCGCCGTCGCCCTGGCAGAACGAATCCCGAGTCCTTAGGCCCTCCTGCCGAGGGTCCCATCTATGTGGCACCTCCTCGAGGTAAATACTCAGCACGCCAGGTCAAGGCATTTGACGACTCTGGCGCGCAAATTTCCCTCATAAGGAGGGACAAAGTTCCCTGGAGCTATAATTGACCGACGCAAGCTCGTCACCATTGAGGGCATTAACGATTTTAAAATGATCCTCCCTACGGTCCAACTGAGGGTCACCCGACCCCACAGAGCCAGGACCCCTCGTCTCGCCGTAGAGGAAAACACATTCCAGGAGACTATGACGTCCTCCTGGGCCAAGACTTTGCGTCCCCTTTCAAGCCACCACCATTCCGGGGTCCCCATTCCCAATAAATCATCCAAATCCGAGTCCAGTGCCCGGCACGGCATCATCCGTGCCAGTGCCGAGGCCTCAGCCAGATCTCCCTTCAGGAGAATCTCGGCCTTCAAGCTCCTCTGCCAGTGCCCCTTCGGCGCACTGAGCAGTGCCAGTCTCCGTCCGTCCAGACAGACGAGACCACCACCACATCGCCACCAGCGCCAGTGCCAATGTCAGTGCCTGAGCTGGTCACCCCTGCAAGCAAGTCGACCCCCCCCTCCGGCCGTCCCCTCTCTCTCCCCGCCGCCCGCCGCAGATTCCTTCCGCGAGTCATGATTCTGCCCGCCTTCCGGGCACGGTGGGCCGATGAACTCTGCGATCTGCGCCGGTTAATGTCCGAGATGGCGAACAAAATTCCTGGGTCAGTTGTCGCAGCAGCTGACCCAGATGGCACCCCTTGCCGCCCTTTGGCCTCGGGCCCTCCGATTCCCCGGCCAAGGACAACGGTCCAAGGAGGAGAGGTTCGCGGCGGAGTTACCACGGGTGTGGGCGATCGCAGGTAGTCCACAAGGAGCCCCGAGCTCTTCTGGCCCCTGTGCAAACTTGGCATAGGGCCCCTTCTTCATCTTTTTGAACGTCTTGGCACCTTTCATCCAGGAGAGGATGCCAAGGCCTTCCGCTATCTTCTTCCTTTCCTTTGGAATTTCTATCCCTCATCCTTCTCTATCGATCTTTCCTTCACACTTTCCCTTACTTACCACCGCAAGCGGCAGTTAATATATGGGATATCATCCCCTTTTGAAATGTATAAATCATTTTATTTTGAAGCAGTAAGAGAGACAGAGTGGGAAGTGGCACGCCCTTACGCCCGTCCTTTGGCACAAGGCAGGCGTGTCAACTCTTCCTGAAGGGGTCGCGCCCTTTGGGTTTCTTTTCCCCGCCCTTGGGCTGAGAGTTAGCTCTGACCGTCGTCTGTTGGCGACGGAAGTTAGATAAAGAAGTAAATCATAAATACCTCACTCTGTTATCCTTTATTTTCTACGTATATTATTTACTTTTGCATTTAATCTTTTCTTTTTTTTTTTTTAACGAATCTTGAGTCACAAGACTCCTGCCCTTACGAATTTTAACGTTGCCTTTTTTAATCACCGCGGTGCGGCCCGCCCTTTAGTATGAAGTAATATCCTTCGTTGTTGTTCTGTGTAGTTTCCTTTATTTTTATTTACATTTTTTTTTTTTTTAATTATCCCTGTGGAGAATGTTATCCTTGTCCATTTTCCCCTTCATTTGTTTATCCTCCCATTCATAAGTCGAGTAGTCTATTTTTAGCTTACACCCGAGTTGTAAGCTGCAGACGTAAAAATTTAGCGTCATTTAAGTTGGCGAGTTAAAACCCGCGAATAATCTCTTTGCCTCACAGCTGTCAAGTTCTTGTCCCTTCAGATTAGCGTTCGTGGGAAATATTAGTTATGCTCGTCGAGCTTGTGAACAATTGGAGGTCGATTGAAAAGAAGAATTGAATTCTATTATTACAATTTTGGTAAAGGGGATATTATTTAATACCTACAGTGTATTGTCACGAATGCCGCCTCTTCAAGGCACAACTAATAGCATGCCTGTAATTCCAGGATAGCATTAAGGAATCAGTGGGTTTACATTTGTTTCCTTTTAAATTCTGCCTTGTATGTTTTATTTTGTTGTTGTTATTTTGAAATTTTGAAGTGTTCTTTGTTTATTTTCTTTTGAGCGCCTTATTACCCCAGTAAAGTAAATCGAATAAAGAATGGGTAGAAACAGTACTTAGGAAGTATTTGAGCAATAATTAATTTGCAAACAAGTTTACCCTTTTATTGTATATTCTAAATTGCACTCTGCTCCTAAAGTAAACCTTCAGTTTGTTATTGATTAGTGTGGCATCAGAGTTTTACAAATAAAGTAAAGTAAAGGTTGTAGCAAAGTAAAAGATAGAATAAAGTCGAACGTTTTCTTCGCTCATTTTTGCTTTTGTCAATATTCGCACCCGTTTATAGGTGTGAATATTATCTTGCCAGGGAGCTGTAAAGAGTAGCGCCAAAATACGCTAGAAAACTGTTCTCCTTTCCTGCTTTGGGTTGGTTTGAACCTTTGAAGGTCGGGGTATATAGGGGCTCAGAGAATATAATAGTTTGGGGACAGTAATCTGGCTTTGCACTGTTTTCTTTGGTACAGGGAAAGAAATCGTTTTCTATGATATATCCGTGTCGTCGACCTGGGTCAGGACATCGCCCCCTACCCCCTGTCCAGAAGCAATAAAAGGTCAGGGCCAGGACAGCTCTCTCTCACACGCGGTCGCTAGTTTAAGCCGAGAACAAGTCACGCCTCTGCAGGCCTTTGCCCCTGCCCTCCTCTTCCGCTCGCCGCCACGTGGATCCCATCGCCGCCCTGTGTGCCCCGTGTTCCATTCCACGTGGCCTTAGAAGACTGCAAGGGGGATTGCAAGTCTCCCAAACGCGAGCTGACATTAAACGGCGGCCTTTTCATCATCCCAAGGGCGCCCTTTTCCGCCCCAATCTACGACTTGAAGAAATACCTTGGAGAGGGAGGCTACCATTTGTCCACGCTCCCACACGTGTTTCTCGGCAGAAGACGTCGTCATCCCTACGCCCCTACAAATGTGGTAATGTACCCAAAACGAGTTGCTAGTCACGATTACTTAGCCCTTTTGCATTTATTAATCTCTGGGCCTATAACTTTGTGTTCCCTGATATTCCTTGGTTCAAGCCAGGCCCACGTGTTCACAGCTTCTTTCCTCTGAGTCACAAGTAACGCCTCGGGAGTCCTTGGCGCCTTCAGTGCACCCCCGAGTAATTCAATCCCCAAATTCCAGCATTAGATGTGTAACGTGGGTCCAAATATCGTTTCAGAAAGACGCCTGTAGCAGAATTATCCTTGGTCCGTGTTCCTGGCATTCCCAAGCTCCCCCTTCGGGAGGACTTCTACGGCAGTAATTTACCGTATTTTCAGTTAATTTTCCTTTTGACCTTGTGTGCTATCAAATATAACTATTTTTATATCCACGTGTTTCACGCACTTCCCTAGTGAAGAGCCCTCCGCTCCGTGTACTTCTTTTTTTTTGTTTGTGTTTTATATGTCCTGGGTATCTTACAAGGCCATTTTCGAGTAAAGTAATAATTGTGGAGTCATAAGATCCACCTGCACCAATATATATATATATATATATATATATATATATATATATATATATATATATATATATATATATATATATATATATATATATATATATATATATATATATATATATATATATATATATATATATATATATATATATATATATATATATATATATATATATATATATATATATATATATATATATATATATATATATATCAGAAAAATACAGCCGCTTTAACATTACTGTGGGTTGAGATGTGATGAAAGAAAAAGAGCTGTGAAGTGGTAGTAGGTCACGACAGACAGTTGCAGAATCATTGTACTCAGCAAATACTTCGTTACATCTGCAGTTAACTTGATGAACACACGATATTGGCTCTGTCATATGACCGAGTTGGTATGTGCGTACATGAGTTCGTACATTAGAAATCTAGATTTTGTGTCTAATTCTGCCCAAAAATTAGTCCGATCGTTCATTAGCGGAGCTAGAGCGGTATCGTCAAGACATTATCTTTGTGTTGCAATCTCTTATTGGCAGAATAAGGTACAGTTCAGACTCTTCGTTTTTCTGTGTGAATTGTGGACTTATGTTTTTACCATGTTTCAAGACATTTTTGAACTTGTGTGATGGGATTTAGGACGTAGCCTTTTACCATTTCAATATTCTTTTTATTGTGTTCTATTTACCAGTATGCTATTTACTCATGCATTTTAGACTTTTCATTATTATGTTTTGCACTTGCATATTTTTGGGAGATTATTATTTGTGCTTAATTCTTTCGACAGATGTCTGTGGTGGAATGACATTGTCGGTGGTGAGAACATAGTGAGAGGACATGACGTTATCATGTTGGTGTGATCATAGAGAAAGACAGATGCAAACCTTTGCAATGTCTATAATTTTTATGTGGTAGACTTTGAGACTAGACTAGACTTACAAAGTCTATAATGGAATATGTGAGAATTTTTGGATTTACAGGCCATTAGCCGTGATGAGACTATTTAGTCAGGGTTAGATTATTCTTACTTGACAATTTCATTTATGATGCATTTTAATCTTTACTTTGTTTATTCATTACTTGTTGGGTTGCTTTAAATAATAAATCTATTTTTGTAGGAAAGACTGCGTTTCCTTAGATGACCCATTTCATTTCTTTAATGTGGAATGCGAGAACGAAAGAGATCTTTTGCCGTGACATCAGAGAGAGAGAGAGAGGAGGAATGTCATGATAATGCCGAGAGAGAATGAGAGAGAGAGAGAGAGAGAGAGAGAGATATGTTAGGTCTGCGTGGGTTGAGTATTAGATGGGGGGAGAAAGGGTCAAAATTCCATGCCGTTCCTGAAGGTAGATCGCTAAAGGCAAACGTTACGTAGTATTCCCACACGGAATATTGAGTCTGTTTCCAGGGGGGGGTTACAGACTGAAATAGTGGCAGCGGTTTAAAATAGGATAGCAGTGGTAGAAGTTTAATTTAGGGCAGGGTGAAGCTTTAATTCGATTTTTAAAATACACTAATTGATAACGTTGATGCCCGAAGCACGGACTAGCCTGGGGCGACTGGGCGAGATGAATGATTAGTCTTAAGACGGTTGTGAAGGTGACGGGATATCAGATTATGTTTAACACGGTGATTTTTTTTGTTTCTATCTAAATATTCGGGAGTGGGGAATTGTGAAATAGATCTGGGTGAGATTTAGAGTAATTTGGGGTTAAGGAAATACCCAAAGAAGTGTGATTAGTGGCGATTGTGAGTTAATTAAGCATGTGATGATTTTACAAAATCATCGTTTTTTTTTGTCTTGGAGATGGTGACGTCACAAGTTGCACAGAGCTCCGTTTTCTGTTAGCAGAGTGATAAGTAACACGTTTTCTGTTCTTCTTTTATGAGAGGGCTAACTTTCGCTGTTCTCTTGTTTTCTTTCGTTTCATTTTATGTTTTACGATCGGGGACGGTTGATCATTCACAAAATGTCAGACTCAGACGCAGGGACGTCGCAGTCAATTGTGAGTCACAGGCTCACAAACTTTAAATGCAGGCATTACAAATTTTAAGGGACTTGTTGATGGGAAATTAACTCAAAATGTGGAGACATTTATTGAATCAGTAGATAATTATCTGAATTCTAGGAAGATTACGGGTGGCACTGATGTTTTAAGAGAAGTGAAGGCTTTCCAGGATCTAGATAAAGGGGACATTGGAGAATGAGCACGTGGTTTCGGGTTCAGAAGGTGTAAAACTTGGAAAGAACTTCAGGAATTTTTGTATTCGTGCATAGTAGTTAGATTGATTCCCTGGCATGCGTGGTTCGGAATTTACGAGCGCTTATCAGAACTAAGAAAGGTAATGATTCATTAATAGCGTACAGTGCTCGTTTATTTGATGCAGTAGGTGAGTTAAAGAAATCTATGATAAACTCTCCATGGGTAGATAGAAATAATATCTCCTTAGATAATTTTGAAAAACTGATACACTTTGCCTGCCTTTTAACATCAGTCCCAGATATAATTACAGATAGTTTTGATAAAAAAATTGATCAGGACACAGATGAATCCTTTTTGTTTGCACAGATTAACAAAAATCTATCAAAATGCCCGACGCTGGACAGTAGCTTTGTGAAGGGAGGTGCTAAAATTTCAGCAACAGTTTCAAAACCACAGAATAATGCAAATTCCTCAAATCTAGGAAACGATGCAGGAGTGAAATCATGTGCGCGGGTGGAATCGAAGAAAACCTCAGAGACATCAGTAACAACAATTCGTTGTTTTAATTGTGATAAAATAGGACATAGTAAGTCAAATTGCAGAGTGAGATATTGTTCAGCTTGCAAATCTTCAGACCATGGGTGGAGATTTTGCCCAGCCACAAAGAAGAGAGAATATTCAGGAAAATACACACGGGGTAGTTTTAATAGATATGACAGAAGAATTCCACATGATGCAAGTTCTAGGTACACAAACGAACATCAGAATTTTCTAGACAAGATAAGTTCGAAGACGGACACAGGATAATGAGCAATCAGGTCTTAGAGTCACCAGAACCTAGGCCGATTGTATGTGGATTTTCTAATGGCATTGAAATTTCTATCTTCATTGATTCTGGTAGCTCAGTTAACCTAATAGATGCTGATCGTTTTCATTCGAAATTTCCAGAGTGTAAATTAGTCCCTACTAATGAGAGTGTGTGACGTACAAGCGAGAAAATTGAATATTTTAGGTTCGTCATCTCTTACGCTTTGTATCGGCGGAAAGACAATAGTAGAACCATTTTTGGTCATAGAAGGATTAGCCTTAGGTGAAATGGTTTTGCTAGGAAACCCTTCTTGTATGCGACATAACATCAATATTCTTACGGGAATTCAGGGGATTACAATAGGTGAGCCAGGTTGTTTTGTTCCATATATACACATGGAAAAAACTTGATAGAGAAACCCAAGACGCAGTCTGAGACATGTGTAACACGTTCATTAGAGAATAAAGACATTCCGCAAAAGTCTTTCAAAGGATTTTTGTTAGAAGATATTGAATTGCACCCGCAAGTTCCTACATTGATTAACCCTTGGATGCAGACATCTCTTGCTATGACACCAATGCAGAAGGTGGGTCTCTCAGACCCTTCGTACAGACTTTTCATATTGGTAATAACTAAAACGATTTAAACTAAATTCTTGTTTTATTCCTGAATATTTATCATATGAAGTACATATTTAAGGCAAAAATAATTAAATTCTTGTCCAAATTCAGTACATGAAATGTACTTTTTGAAAAACAATTCCACTGAAAAGATAAAAAAATGGAAAAATTTATATTTGAAATGATATCTTGATAAGCATTCGTATTGTTACGACATTTTTATAAAAAAAACATTATTTCATTCAATGAAAGATGTAAATTAATAATTAATATACTGAACTTAACACCTTACAATGATAGCAGAGTTCTATGAAACACTAAAACTAGAGGACCTACAGTTTTTTTTTTTTTCAAGACGCTGCCTACTACACTCTAGACTTGGCATTTAGAACATACAATGTAGCTGTGCTCTTTGCAGACATGGCTTTTGCATTTCTTGCAAGTTGTTGCACTTTTAGATTTTCGATATCTCTTGCTTGGACAGATGTGACACCTCTTCTTCCCCACTTTTGTTTGTTGAGAGTTGATCCCTCAGCTGGTTCGGTTACCACTCCACATCTTTCCATGGAACATAATACAGCTTTTTAAGAAGATTTGGGACTGATTCCAGTCGTTTTGACATATGTGGAATAACAAACTCTTTCACGAGTTCTTTTATAAAAAGTTATTTTGTTTGTGTGATTTGTTTGGGTTAAGTCTGGATGTTGTGAAATAAAAATTATGTAAAAGCATCTAGACAGGCAACGTTTATCATATTGTACCAAAGAACCATTGGCCATCTTCTTGTTTGCCTTTTGCATGAATAAGTTTGTACCATTTGGTCCATCACATCAACCCCACATTTTGTTTCATTTTAGAAGGTAATGATAGATGGTTTTTGTTTCTTGCTGTCCTTGTCAATCTCTTTATCATGATGCATAGTACTAAGCAGTATTACATTTTTCTGAGTTGGTTTTTTCTTTGGTATGTAGCTGACCATAATGACATCATTCTTGAAACCAAATTCACTACTGTAAACTTCACGATTCTTTGCACTTTTCATGATGTTAGGAATATCGGGCTTTTTCTGGCGTAGTGTACCAACCAATGACAGTTTTTTTCCAAAAGGGCCTCTGCTAGTGGTGCACTAGTGAAAAGTTGTCAGTGGTTATGTTACGACCTGTATTTCTAAACTGACTGCACAGCTGTAATACAATTTTTGGGCCAAGGTTTTTACAAACATCTTCCCCAGGCTGTCGTCCAGTGTAAATAATTCCATCAAACCCAAAATAACTTCTGGAATCACAAAACCAAAATATCTTTATTCCATATTTTGATTGCTGTAGCTGGCATATATTGGATGAACCTGCACCTTCCCTAAAAGGAACGAGTTGCTCATCCACTGTCACGCAGTCACTATTGGATATAAGATTTTCTACAATTTACAATGAACTGGTCCCATATATATCTAAAAGCAGCTAGATGATCAGTTTGCAAACGGAATTCTCTTTGTTCTTTTATCATCAAATCTCATGAAACGCCTAATTTCTCAAATCTTTCAACGGACATTGTTGCCTTTGTAAATAGGGTTAGAAAGAGGGTCACCAAATAATTCTCGTATTGTGTCATCCCATTGATGCAATCAGAGCCTGCTAAAAATCTCTGAAAAACTATTCATGATAAATGCAAAAAATATCACTCTTTTAATTTTTTCCATGTTTTGGTTTTGTGCCCTTCTTATCCGATTTCCTTCCTGGTTTGAGCATTTTGTGATTTCTTCAGTAATACTTTCTGAAATAAACAAAGTAAAGCATCTTTCAGGTGAAGCTGTAACTGATCCCAGGAACAGGATATGCGCTGTCGAAGATATTATGCAAGTTCTAGCCTTTACAGGAGGTTCTGACTAGCCCAAAATGTTTTTGTTGCAGCTTGACTAGTTTCGAGACCATAGAGAAATATTTTTTGTGGTAGCTGAAGAAGTAGACGGATAAACATCACTGGCAACTTTACTAGTTATACAGAAGATTATTGCTAACTGCAGCTTTTCACAGATGTAAAGATAATTCAGCAATATCACTAATGCCTGATTATGAGTGGTTCCTAACACCATCTTAACTGATTCTGGAAGTAACCTGTACTTTTTTTCTTTTCAGTTATATTATTTTATTTTCTAGTGAGACAGTGATTCAATGAAAACATAATATAATTGAATATTATTAGTGTATCAATTAATATCTTAAGTGGTAATAAACGAAAGAAAATAGTAAAACTCATTTTTGGTCATAGAAGGAGAGCCTTAGTTTCTGCAAATTATGCAGGACATTGAAATTATGCGCCTGTAACATCAAAGATTCTTAATATATTTGGGTTTTGCAATAATAAACATATTTTGATAAATTGTCATGGAAAAAACATGAAAACCTAAGAATGCTCTGAGACATGAATTCATTAGAATGAAGCGTTATCAAGATACAAAAACCGTTAGAAGATATTGAATTGACCCATTCCTACATTTAAGAGCTAAAGTGTCGGTGAAAGAGAAAAAGTTTCCTTCGCAAGTATGGGTTGTCGAGGGAACCGAGAAATTCAAAGACGTTGTGAGTACGGTGTCAGTAAATGAAGTTTCAGTCGCAGGCGTAACTACGGTAGAATTAGTAAGCTATCAAGACTCAGTGAAAAAATATCACAAGGTACTTACGTAATTGATTTTGAAGAGTTTAAGGAAGAACATAAGATAGTGAGTTTTTGTGGAGACGGTAACATGTTTCCCAGCGAGGAGCTACAATTTAGAAGTCAAGTTCTTCACGAACATTTGGATAAAGCTGATTATTCCGAGTATTCAGATAAAGTAGAGAAAGTGTTGAAAGAACATTTAGATATTATTGCTTTGAAGGGAGATAAATTAGGAGTTACAGATGTTTTAGAACATTCAATCCGCCTAGAGAAAGGTACAAATCCCATATATATTCCAGGGTATCGAATTCCTTTTAAGATCAGAGAAGAAGTAGAAAAGGAAGTTCAGAAGTGGGAATCAGAAGGAATTATTAGGCCAAGCTCTTCACCTTTTAACTTTCCTTTACTAGCGGTTCCAAAGAAAGACGGTAGCATCAGAGTTTGCGTAGACTTTCGTAAATTGAACGAGAAGACATGCCCAGATAGATACCCTGTGGCTTGTTTACCGGATTTGTTTCTTGAGATCGGTGGCAAGAATATATATTCATCTATAGATCTTATGCAACGATTTTTGCAAGCTCCTCTTAGCGAGAATAGTCGTAAATTTACAGCATTTTCTATACCAAAGGGACATTACGAGTTTAATAGGATGCCTTTTGGATTACAGGGGTCCCCAATAACATTTACTAGACTGGTTTACACAGTACTCCACGGTTTATTAGGAAAGTCGGTGTTTGTGTACATGGATGACATTCTCATATGCACAGATACAATCGAAGAACATCTAAAGGTGTTAAAAGAAGTCCTCAAGCGATTAAGGTTCGCTGGATTAAAAGTCAAATTGGCTAAATGTGAGTTTCTGAAGAAAGAAATTGTTTATTTAGATCATGTTATCTCTAAAGAAGGAGTCAGAGTGAATGATGACAAAGTTAAAGCTATCGTGAGTTTTCCAGTTCCCAAAACCAGGAAGCAGATTCGTTCATTCCTAGGTATGTCGGGTTTCTTTCGCCGTTTTGTGCGGAATTTTTCTACAATAGCGTCTCCATTGACAGATCTATTACAGGAAGACGTTAAATTTGTTTGGGGTGACAGTCAGCAATTAGCTTTTGAGAAGCTTAAGAATGCTTTAGTGAACCCACCTGTTTTGAAGTTTCCAGATTTTAGTCAACCGTTCACCTTGGTGACTGATGCGAGTCAGGAAGGTATAGGTGCGTGTTTGATGCAGAAATTTGAGGGAAAATTACACCCAATTGCTTTTTATAGCAGAAAGTTCAAAACGCGTGGTAGTAACGAAAGGCTGATGTCAGTTGTGGACAAGGAGGCTTTCGCAGTCGTCTCTAGCCTTGTTCATTTCAAGATGTTGTTGTTGGGAAATAAAGTTGAGATTTTTACAGATCATCAACCGTTGCTAGAGCTTTTTAATAAGCCAAATTTATCGCCCAAGAGAGCACGTTGGTTTTTGACATTGAGAGATTTTGATGCAAGCCTCAAATACATTGAAGGTAAGCATAATGTGGTTGCAGATGCATTGAGCAGATATTTTCCAGTTGAGGATGAGGGAGTACAGACCGAATCCTGTGTGAGAGACGAGAGTAGACATTTGGTGTCTAATGTCTCGGATACTAGTAGTTCTGAGATATCGCATGTAGAGGACATACACATTTCTACAGTGCATACTTCGGGGAGAAATAGTGAGTCGGCAGTCTCGGAAGAGATTGTTGTTCGTGATGTTGAGGGAAACGTTGTGTGTTATGTTACTGGTGAAAATATCACTTGGGACATACCCTTCCTCGAACAGAAGCAAGATGAAGATAAATTACTATCAGATGCTAAGGCATTTCTCAGGGGAGTTTCACCGAAGAAAGGGCATAAGTTGCCTTTTTCTGGACTAGAGTTGGAGAATAATTTATTAGTTAGGAAAGTTAAGTATAACTTGAGAAGTACTCTAAGCATGGGTGAAATTACACAAATCATCGTGCCAGAGAGTCTAGTGCCACAAGTTCTAGACATTGTACATTGTAAATTTGGTTCTCCTCATTTAGGTGTGGACAAGACGTATGAAAACGTCAGGTCAAAGTTCTTTTGGAAAAATATGTTTTCCGCAGTGGAGGCCTTTGTGAAGAGTTGCGCTGTTTGCAATGCGAATAAGCCGGCGACGACGGTGTCGTGTCGTTTGAGTTCATATCCCATACCAAATAGGCCGTTTCAGAGAGTGCATATGGATATTCTGGGTAACTTCTCAGAATCTGCTTATGGATATAGACATCTATTAGTAGTTGTTGATGAGTTAACTCGTTTTGTCGAGATTTTCCCACTGAAATACAAGTCAGCTGAGGAAGTTGCTATAGCGTTCTTTAAGGGGATAATTTGTAGATATGGTGTTCCTGAATGTCTGATCACAGACAATGGTAGGGAATTTATTAATAAGACTTTAGACGGTCTTGCTAATTTACTGGGAATAAAGAAAGTATCTATAATCCCGTATAGACCAGAAGCGAACGGGTTATGTGAGAGGGCGAATCGAAAAATAATCGAAGCTTTACGCATGACAGTGGGCGGTTCCGATACACATTGGGACAGATCTTTGGATGAAGTGCGATATAGTATCAATTCTATGACGAATGACACAATTAAGATATCTCCAGTAGAAGCTTTGTATGGGTACAAGTTGAAAGGACCTTTTGATTTGTTACCAGAGCGAGTTAAGGGCGATGTTACGGTTACTTCGTTGATAAATACAGCAAGAGAAAGATTTGCACGTATCAGTAAAGAACTTGAACTTAGTTCGCGCGCAATGGTAGAGAAAAGGAACACGAAATCGAGGGGAGTAGCTTTTTCTATGGGTGATCGAGTGATTGTTAAAGTGAATGTTCGGAATGATCTGAATTATAAATTAAGTCCGAAGTTCCATGGACCTTTTGAGATTGTAGAGATCAAAAAAGGGAATAGATTTGTAGTAAAAGATGTAAATACTGGTGTGACGAAATTAACTTATATTTCAAAGTTAAAGAAAGTTGGGATGTAATGGAACATTTGTATATAATTAGAGGGATAAATGGGTTGATATTTGTATATATTGTATATAATACTTATTGTTTTTTTTTCTTTTTTCTTTTTTTTTTGTCTCGTGTTCATTTTAGATGAAGTACGGAATGGGAGAAGTAAAAGAGCAGCACCTTTAGTTCTTTTAGGTGTTAGCGTGATTGCTGCGATTGGAGCGATGTCCATTGGAAGTTTAGTCAAAGTAGCAGAAGTGCAGAGACTTAATAGCTCAGGGAAACAGTTAAATAAATTGCAAGAAAGTAATGAGAAGTTGAGAAGTAGTTTTGAAACAATGAGACAGTCTTTGAATGATTTGTCAGTTACAGTAGAAGGTTTGAAAGAAGATCTTGATGTGACAATAGCACTTCTTACGATCCAACATACTTTTCTTAATATTGAGAAAGAAACTGATTCTCTAAGGACAGAAGTGCAAATGCAGATAAAAGCAATTATTGCTGCAGCAGATGGTCGTGTGTATGGTGATATATTACCTTTAGGATACTTAGAAAATGTTCTTAAGAATTCCGCTTATCTACATGGGGCGAAAGTATTGTTCACGGGAGGAGATTTGTATTTATATTATAATGTTTTAAGGGTGAGATTGTCTGATCGGGAATTAATAGTATACGTTCCTGTCAGTAAAATGAAGCCTTTTCTTAGTTTTATTATTAGACCTTTTCCTAGTGCTTTTAGAGACTTAGTAGTGACATGGGATGGATTAGAGACCATGTTCATTTTGGGAGATCAATATCAAGGTTTGGGAGTTGATTATAAGACAGGTTGTACCTTAGTTAGGGAGAAGTATGTGTGTGACAGTAATGTTTTCCAATTGCGAGTTGTATCTGTGGGTGGTTGTGAATTATCATTAGTTCATAGACAGACTCCGACAGAATGTGACTTTATACGGTTTCAACATGAATACCACATGATCACCACCAGAACTCTTACTGCCATTTACTGCAAAGAATGCCCTGTTACGACGATGTGCCGAGGTAACAAGTCGACGTCCTTCAGTCTTCAAGGATCCAAGCTGTTTGACGCTTCTTGCAGAGTATTGTCCACAGACTTTCTCGTACTTAGCCGTGCTGTGTTCAACAGTTCCGAGAAGATATTCATGCGTCATATGCATAATGATCATGATGTAGTTCCAGTACCTTCAACAGGGGTGCCGATAACTGTTCCACCGTTAGAAGAAGACAATGATCCGTTGTTGGTCGAGTATCAGCAATATTTTGTGCCATCCATTTTGGTAGTTCTAGTGGCTATTTTACTGATAATTCTTGTTGTGGGAGTAGTCAAGCTTATTTGTGCTTGTAAGACTAAATGCAAGGGCTCTAAGAAAATGACCCCAGTGACTTTGCAAGTACGTCATGAGAGCAGTGCTTAAAACTGCAGTTCAGTAGACATTGCTAATTGAGCATAGCTCTATTTGTTATGTTTTATACATATGCTTTTGTTTTAGTTTGCCATTAGGAGAGCGAGACGCTCTTATGGGGTGGCCGAGCACTATTTCAGAAAAATACGGCCGCTTCAACATTACTGTGGGTTGAGATGTGATGAAAGAAAAAGAGCTGTGAAGTGGTAGTAGGTCACGACAGACAGTTGCAGAATCGTTGTACTCAGCAAATACTTCGTTACATCTGCAGTTAACTTAATGAACACACGATATTGGCTCTGTCATATGACCGCGTTGGTATGTGCGTACATGAGTTCGTATGTTAGAAATCTAGATTTTGTGTCTAATTCTGCCCAAAAATTAGACCCATCGTTCATTAGCGGAGCTAGAGTGGTATCGTCAAGACATTATCTTTGAGTGTTGCAATCTCTTAGAATTGGCAGAATAAGGTACAGTTCAGACTCTTCGTTTTTCTGTGTGAATTGTGGACTTATGTTTTTTACCATGTTTCAAGACATTTTTGAACTTGTGTGGGATGTGGATGTAGCCTTTTACCATTTCAATATTCTATTTTATTGTGTTCTATTTACCAGTATGCTATTTACTCATGCATTTTTGACTTTTCATTATTATGTTATGTTTTGCACTTGCATATTTTTGGGAGATTATTATTTGTGCTTAATTCTTTCGACAGATGTCTGTGGTGGAATGACATTGTCGGTGGTGAGAACATAGTGAGAGGACATGACGTTATCATGTTGGTGTGATCATAGAGAAAGACAGATGCAAACCTTTGCAATGTCTATAATTTTTATGTGGTAGACTTTGAGATTAGACTAGACTTACAAAGTCTATAATGGAATATGTGAGAATTTTTGGATTTACAGGCCATTAGCCGTGATGAGACTTTTTAGTCAGGGTTAGATTATTCTTACTTGACAATTTCATTTATGATGCATTTTAATCTTTACTTTGTTTATTCATTACTTGTTGGGTTGCTTTAAGTAATAAATCTATTTTTGTAGGAAAGATTGCGTTTCCTTAGATGACCCATTTCCTTTCTTTAATGTGGAATGCGAGAACGAAAGAGATCTTTGTGACATCAGAGAGAGAGAGAGAGAGAGGGGAATGCGCGAGATGAACGCCGAGAGAGAGAGAGAGAGAGAGGGAGGTCTGCGTGGGTTGAGTATTAGATGGAGGGAGAAAGGGTCGAAATTCCATGCCGTTCCTGAAGGTAGATCGCTAAAGGCAAGCGGTACGTAGTATTCCCACAGGGAATATTGAGTCTGTTTCAGGGGGTTACACACACACACACACACACACACACACACACACACACACATATATATATATATATATATATATATATATATATATATATATATATATATATATATATATATATATATATATATATATATATATATATATATATATATATATATATATATATATATATATATATATATATATATATATATATATATATATATATATATATATATATATATATATATATATATATGTATTATGTTTCCTGGTGCAGGCAGTTCTTATGACTCCACATTTATTACTTTACTCTAAAATGGCCTTGCAAGCTAACCAGGACATATAAAAACACAAACTAAAAGCAGTGGTACAAGGAGCGGAGGAATCTTTCTCAAAGGGAAGTGCGTGAAACACATGGATACAAAAATAGGTATATTCTCATAACACACAAGATCAAAGGGAAAATGAACTGAAACACGTTAAACTGCTGCTGCAGAACTCCTCCCGAAGTGGGGGGGGGGGCGAGATTGGGAATGCCAGGAACACGGACCAAGGAGAATTCTGCTACGATCGTCCGTCTCAAACGATATGAGGACCTAGGTTATAAATCTAATGCTGGAATTTGGGGATTGAATTACTCGGGTGTGCGCTGAGGACGCCAAGGACTTCCCCGAGGCGTTACTTGTGACTCAGAGCAAGGAGGCAGTGAACACGTGGGCTGGGATTGAACCCAGTAGCATCAGGGAATACCAAGTTATAGGCCCAGAAGTTTAATAAATGCACAAGGGCGAAGTAACGTGACTAAGCAACTCATTCTAGGTACTTTACCACATTGTAGAGGCGTAAGGCTGATGTCGGCGTCCAGTAGCATCTTCTGCCAGGGTCCACGTGTGTGCATCGACAAAGGGCCTCCCTCACCAAGGAACTGCTTTCAAGTCGTAGGTTGGGGCGGAAAAGGGCGCCCTTGTGATGACGAAAGGCCGCAGTTGAGTTTCCGCTCGCTTTGGGACTTGCAAATCCCCACTTGCAATCTTTGATGGCTACGTGGGTTGGGGTATGGAGCAAAGGGCAGTTAACTTCCATGTGGCGACGAGGGAAAGAAGGGCGGGGGACAAGGTGTGCACTCGTGACCTCTTGGCTTAAACTCGCGACTGTGTGTGTGAGCGAACTCCTCTCGCCCTGACCTTTTATTGCTTCTGGACAGGGGTAGGGGGGAGGGGGGCGATGTCCTGACCGGGTTACGCGTCTGTATCAAAGAAAACGGCTGATCGTCCTGCCCGGGTCCACTCTCCTGTACCAAAGAAAACGGCGCAAGCCAGTTTATTTGCCCCAGGCGAGAATTAAATCTTTTGAGCGTCCCATATAAACCCTGACTTCCACTGGTTAAAACCAACCCGAACCAGCATTCACTACCTCTCAGGTTCAAAATAGACAGAGGCCTATCTATTGGCCAAGCAAAGCGGAAAGGCGGGCGCTTTCATGGCGTATTTTGCCGCTAATCTTTACAATATATATATATATATATATATATATATATATATATATATATATATATATATATATATATATATATATATATATATATATATATATATATATATATATATATATATATATATATATATATATATATATATATATATATAAACAAGGTATTTAGGCTGAGTGAGTGATGTGTATACTCTTACTATGTTAAATATTTACATTAACTGAAAAACTGTAAATTCTTCTCACAAACAAAAAATTTAGTGTGATGTGTATACTACTAAAGCTCAGCCGTCTTTTCTTGGCAGGTGGGAAGGGCATCAGCTTAGTCCATGCAGGTTGCAACAGCTGCTGCTGCCGCTGTTGGTGATGCTGCTGCTGCTGCTGCTGTTGCTCATCCACCAATTTGCTGTCCACTCTCTGTCTTTTAGAACAACCTTTTATCCGGGGGTACTGAATCGCCGGAGTAAAGGGTTGTACATCGGGAATTCTGGATGTACTTGGCATAGGTGGAGGGAAGGGCGGCAATGGTGCTCGAGGTAATGTGTCATCATCTTTGCTAACGGCTTCCTCTAACTCGCTCGCTGCAATCTGTGGATGTCCGTAAGCGAAAGATTTAAATGTCCTCTAAAGGACATAGAGCTACCTTTCTCTGCTGGGTGTGACACATTGTACCCTGCATCATCTGCAAATTGTGCACTGTAGTGGGCGTAATCTCATTATTTTTTATTACATCCAGGTATTGACTATGACTAATGGTTTTTTGCCTGCAACTTTGAATCCCCTTTAAAGTATTGCACCGACTGTTTTGTATTTCGTAAGAATACACTTTAGGTTTAACACTGATGAATTCTCTGATGAGTTCAGCTCCTGTTTCGACTTTAACAAGTCCGAGTTTTCCCTGGCGCGAACTGTCATACACTGTGTGAGTTTTAGGGAAGTTACTCAAATCCAAATGGGGTTTGAGCACATCCTTCAATTCGCGTGTGAGATCGTCCATTTCCAGGGAGAAGATCAAACTGTCGGTGTCAGTTTACAGAAGCTCAACTCTCCCGCCATGCAGTTTTTGAAGAACGTCGTAGCGGAACTTGTACATCATGTCCTTTGCCAGATCCAGTATGCTGAATCCAATATAGATCAGGGATTCAGCTTTGACAGTCTCCTTGCAGTGATTCACAATGTACTGATATCCCTCCAACCTCTCAAAAGATTTGTTCGTATGCTTAGACACATTTCTAAGCAGCGAGGTTTCGTTGATGGTAACAACAGTCCTAGTTGAATAGTTTAAAGGGTTTTTAATGGTTACACCAAAAAGCATTCATCAAAATTTTGATGGCATTTCTCTTGTCGGGGTCCGTTTCTTTCGCTCTCCTCTCTGCATTCTCAGTGATGTATTCCCTCAAATAGTATCCCTGCTTGAACTTGTAAACTTTCCTTATCCTCTCCACTTCCAACCCGAGTCTTATCAGCGTTTGTAAAAGAGGAAGACAGATCAGATGGTTAGCACATTGGCAAATGTGTACCCACCAGTTTGACATTCTTCTTAGGCGACTTCACATTGAATTTTTCCAATAGACTTTTAGTGTGTGGGGAGAGGTGTTGGAAAGTCACGTTCATATGGTGCAGGGCCAAAGGGAAGTCATCAGTCTGGAGGGCGACATCGTCCCTGACCTTCTTGGTATTGAGGAAGATGAAGTAACTGTATTCCTCCTGCGAATTGATGCTCGTGATATCACTGGCAATAAAACTCTCAAGTTCGGCGGGGGAGAACTCCGTTACTTCATCCAGAGGCATTTTATATCTGCTCATGACTGTGGGATAAAGACTAGTGAAATCAACATATATATAATTTTGTATTTGTTCGTCACCCGTTTTAAAATTAGGATTTAACTCGTGTTTGTTGGCTATTGCGTGTCTTTGGACTAGACTGCAGAAACCGCCTCTATGTTGTTGGAAATCAACTGATAAGTTTCCCCGTCAGAAATTAGGGGGAGGCGCGTTCGTGAACAGTGAAGAAATGCGTCTAGAGAGAGAGAGTGAGGTAGAGGTTAAATAATAGATCAGGTCTAATCCAAATTGCACAATAATCTCACATCCATAACCAAATATAAAATGGTATAATCAAGCAGGTTAGTACACTTTGCAGCCTTCCACACTTTGCAGACATGCTCGTATCCTTCGTCGGGTATGTTTTCCCCTGTCAGTGAGGAATTGAAATGCACTTTAAGAGGGACACCCATTTTTCTCAACACGGTGAAACCTGTGACATAATCATAGGGGTAATACTGTTTACCTGTACTTAAAACCAGTTCTGTGCACTCGTCAGGATATTTGGATAACATCCGACATGTGATTTCCAGTGACCCCTTCTATTTAATATGGCTCGAAGCAAGACTGGATAGCGATCCTCTTATCATGTTCAAACTATCCATCAATCGGATGTTACCCGTTTTCAGTGCATAAAATGTACCCCCATAGCGTTTCAAAATTTCAAAGTTGCGCTTGGAGGACGCTTCTGTCAAGATGAGGGCGGCATCATATGATAAATTATGCACTAAAATGGGCAGGGATCTTTCAACTTGTTTCACATTTAATTTCCTCTCACATAACCTGGCCCAGTCTCTTGCAATTTTATTGAGAAAATCGTCGACACACTGTTCACCTACACCTACTCTGTGTATGCAGTATTCGCCGCTTCTGCCATTGATGATGACGTAGCAATAGGTGTACGCTTTCTGCTTCGAAACGATTCTTGGGTTTTCATCTTCTTCTTCTGGCTCTCTGTTGTACGCCTCAAAATCTAAGAAGGTAATGTGTGAGCTTTTATTCAGCGCTTTCACTTTGGTGAACTGTTTAAACTGGCCAGGTTCAGGGTATAGAACGGTGGTTTGGGTTGAACATCTTTGGGTGTGAGCGTCGCGAATGGCTGGAGTTTTGAAGAGAGTGAGGCAACTGTAACACACGCCCGCTGCATGGTCACGCCTACCTGATTTCAAATGGTGGAAAGTATCTACGAAGGTAGGCAAATCCTTGATGAGGGCGACATGGTCATCGGTGATCAACAGTAGAAGAACTAGTCAGGGACACGGTTTATTGCCCCTTTCTGGCAAGATGCAATGTCCAGTGTTTTTTCTGTCCCTTTCCCGTGACCACTTCACTCAATTTATATGCATAAATATTAAGATTGTTATCGTTCTCTAACGTTTTGAAGGTATCACTGTTCACAGGCATGTCGGGCGTGTGTTTAATGGTGAAGCGTTTAAAGTTTATTCGTCTTTTCACATCTCGGGTGACGTTGCGGTTAGGATTATCATTTCCCTCGAGTATGCTGTACGCTTCTAACGCTGTAATGACGCAGTTGTACCCCGAATTGATGTTAACAATTTGTCCACCGCCCCTGACTCTTGCAGGATACTCTCAAAAGTTGGCCATGTTCACCAGTTCTCGTCAGGAGATCTTGATCTGTACACTGCGCAACGATGTGATGCGCCAACCCGAACCTTCACTGAAGTTTAGTCTATCTTCCAGATTGCTCGCCACATATTCGATAGCCTCGTCTATCACATCGAGCGCAGTGTCCACCAATGTTAACACTGGTAGGGTATTAATGTAAAAAGTACCAGTTTCACGAGTGGCACTGGCACCCGTCATTCTCTCTCTGCTGATGACAATGCACAAGTATAGTATGGCGCTATTTACATTCAGGTTGTTGAGAGCGCATATAACCTCCTCGGCGAGTTGCATACGGTTAAGTCTGAGTGCCATTGTCACATCGACGTGCGTTCCCACCGCAGTCGAGTATGTGATGGCACTCACAATCTGGTTGCCTACCTCTCCTTCCCTGTCAAGCAACGGTGCTTCCTGCTGCTGGGACACTCGCTGTTTGGCACCGCCTACTCGACAATGTCTTCCAGCATTTGCTGTAGATGTTTCCATTGCATTTGCTTCACTCGGTGGAGGTACAACGGTCGGCGGTGGAGGTGTGACGAAGGCATTCGAAGTGGAGGTGGAGGGGGCTGCGAAATAGGGGTGCCTGTGGTGAATTTTAAAAGTATCAAAAGAATGTTTTATATATAAAAGGTGACAATGTTTTATTTTATGGAGACTGGTGAAAATGAATTATTCTTACCAGATACAGGAGTAGCTGTGTTCTCTCCTACAGAAGTTACCCTTGTTTTGCTCGGCAGAGGAGTAGTGTGGGTGTTAGGAGAGGCTGCAAAATAGGAATGGCTGTGGTGAATTTCTAATTATAAATTGGAAAGTTTTATATGTAAAAAGGGCGGCAATATTCACGTAGACTGGTGTTGCATCATATATGAAAAATTAAATTATTATTATTATTATTATTATTATTATTATTATTATTATTATTATTATTATTATTATTATTATTATTATTATTATTATTATTATTATTATTATTACCGGAGCTGAGAGTAGTGTTCTCTCCTGCAGGGATGGGTCTCGGGTTCGATCCTTTCTGACCTCTCTCACTGCTTTTCCTTCTTCTTCTTCCGCCATTAGCGCTACTCTTCCTCCTACGCAATGTCTTTGCCACTGATGGCATTAATAAATCCCATGGCATTGGCTGTTTGCTACTGCTCGAGCTGTCATCGCCACTGCTGGAACTGCTGGAATTAGCCATCTCTGCTGGCAAGATGTTGTGGAGTATAGCTACGCGCTCTGTGAAATGATGTCCGTCTCGCCAAACTCGTACATTATATAGCGAGACGTCACTCCTAATCAAACTCTTATCCATAAAGTGAGATTAACCCATCAAATCCCAACTTTTGTATTTTTTGAATTTCTGGAATTTTTTGCTAAATAATATATATTTAAGGGTCAAGAAAACATATGAAGTGGAAAGAAAAAATCTATTTCTAAGTGTAAGCTTACAGTAAGCTGTCCTCAAATGAGGACGCTGGGACAAAGGGGTATAAAATCATGTTTTCAAGCTGTCCTCAAATGAGGACACTGGGACAATAGGTTTTATGTTTATATTTGTTAAGTAAAGTATTATCTTTTCAGATAAAGATAAACAGTTCCATATTGTCATTCTTACTTAAATGTTATGAATTCCCACCTAAGTTCTAGCTGAAAAAAAAATTAATTTCATAAACTAAATGCACTTTCTTTTATTGTTATACCTGACAATCTCATTTTCTTTTATGATAAGAACTGAAACATTCAATACAAAGAGTCACATTGCATTTAGAGCAAAAGGTTCTTGGTTTTGCTGTACATGGTTTGTTCATACACCTCTGCTGATTGTTGCGCTTTTCAATAAAATGATCTTTACCATCATAACGAACATCAGCAAAATTTGTGCGTGAGTGTAAGGTACCACAGGGTCTTCCTACTGAGCCTTCCATGCAAGCCAACTTCAGATAAGTTACAGAAATTGCCCTTTTGAAATCTAGTAGACTCAGATGTGTGAAACCATGTCCTTGGTGCAGCAATTTATAAAAGATCCAATAGTTCACAACTGCCATATCTATCATTCTAATGAATAAAGGCCAATACCATTTCTTTCCTCAAATAGAAACAGAATATTTCCCTACTAACCAATCATGGTGACCTATACCACCCATACATTAATTATAGTTGAAAATTGCATTTGGTTGAGGAACGCTTCCTTTTGACTTTGATGTCTTAATCCAACGTTGGACCTTTGCAAGGGGTTCTACAGTGTCGTAATTAGTACCAACAGTTACACATTTGTTATTTAGCCATTTTACCATCAGTACTTCTTCATTGGTGTCAAACCTGTAGTCATATGAGCCTCTTGTTTCTTTTTTCATATCATTTGTTGATTTCAATGTACAGTTCTTCAAACTATTTTCTCCGAGTGTTCCCGACGCTTGAAAACCAATATTTCGTAGGTGAACTAATAATTCATAACCAGTAAAATAATTATAAAAAAAAAACAGTATGAGATTCCGGATCTGCTACAGCTTCAAGCATCTTCAAGACAACTTTTGAACCCAATACTATTTCATCATTCTTATCTAGTTGAGGATTCGTACCACAGTAAAGATCAAAATTATAACAGTATCCTGAGGTCCCACAAAGCGCCCAACGTTTATATCCAAACCTAATAGGTTTCACCTGGATAAACTGCTTCAGGCAATTATGCCCATAATATTTTACCATCATTTCGTCAACACTAATGCATTCCTCAAATACTCCATGTTGAATAAGTGATTTCTGAAACTTCGAAATCAGGCTTCTTACTTTGAATCCTTTATCCCCTTTGTTATTTTCTGCATCTGCATTATCACAGAAATGCACAACACTCTTCAAACCTTGAAATTTATTCCGAGACATTGCTTTTTTTACAATAGAGACAACCAAGTCTTCATCTTTTGCCCAATAATGCCTCTCCGATGGTAATTTGTGGTAACTTGACAAAAGAAGAATTCCTATCAGAGATTTCCTTTCATCTACACTGAACACAAAATCCAGTTTGTTTCTGCTGGCCGTGGCATAACGAACAGTTTCCTTCACAATGTGGTCATAAATATCTGGGGACATTATTGTTTCAAATAATTCCAGATGTGTTAGGTGATCCAAGTCTTCTTTCATTTTCTTCAAATTGTCCTGGAATGTTTGTCCTCTCTGTTTCACTTCATCACAACTTTTTAGCAATATTTTTATTTTTTTTTAAAGAAAGTTTTTCAGTAATCATAAAATAATGCTTACCATGGATGGATATTCTCTCACTGCTTGTGGTCACAACAGAGATTCGAAAAAAACAGACAAAAAACGAGGTAGGCCGGTAAGTTCACGTCCAGCATACTTCGACAGGTTTGAACGGGATTTATAATGCTTCATCCCAGCGTCCTCATTTGAGGACACAATTTTCAAAGTTGATAATGAACAACTTCCTTTGATTTATAATTCACAATTTATACTTAAAATGCTTGGGTAATAGACTAATTTACTATACTTTGGGAAATTCATTATATATTAGTTATAATAACTTCGAAAAAATTACTTGAACTTACGATAGGATAAGAGCACATTTTTGTACAACTTTGGTTGTTCATAAAAGTCTTGTAAAGTTCTTAATACTAATAAAAAAATGTCAAGGGGTGTAATATGAAATAAATAATGCATGCATTTATTCAAATGCGATAAATTGATAAGAGAAAAGAGGTAAAAAAAATTTTGAAATTAGTGTCCTCAAATGAGGACGCTGGGATATAATGGGTTAATAACAGATAGATACCTAATCAGACTCTTATCGATAGAGTGGGATTATAACAGATAGTTTATAACGCTTCAACTCTTATCAGTGATACACCTGTTCATGAGTCACGCAGTGTGTCTAAATCATATCAGCAGCGGATACCTAATCAGACTCTTATCGATAGAGTGGGATTAATAACAGTTAGTTTATAATGGTTCAGCTCTTATCAGTCACACAGCTGTGGTTGAGTCAAGCAGTGGGACTCTCTAATATCAGTTCAGATCTGTTCAGCAAGGTGTCTCCTCCTCCTAATCAGACTCTTATCGATAAAGTGGGATTAATAACAGATAGTATATATTGACTCATGTCATCAGTCATGCGACAGTTGATGAGTCACGCAGTGAGCCTCTCTCATATCAGTTCGGGGACCTTTTCCCCTACTTACTACATAATTTTTTTTATATATGCATGTTATTTTCGAAAGCAAAAATATAAAAATAAAATTGCATGTTATTTTCTTCAGCAAAAATATAAAAATAAAATAAATAATAATTGAGGATGCCAAATGACACCCTTTCTTGAGGACGCCAAATGTTCAGGACGCCAGGACGCCAAATGGCACCTTTTCCCTTACTCAAATGAATCAGTAGAACGCAGATATTGTTAATGAATGCCAATATTTATTTCTCACCGATGAATTATTCTCAGTAACTCACAAATTAACAAATAACCTATGTTGTCAAGAGAAAACCGATAACTTCCTATAAAAAGCTGTAAATTTCACTATATATATATATATATATATATATATATATATATATATATATATATATATATATATATATATATATATATATATATATATATATATATATATATATATATATATATATATATATATATATATATACATATATATATATATATATATAATATATATATATATATATATATTGAGGATACATATATATATATATATATATATATATATATATATATATATATATATATATATATATATATATATATATATATATATATATATATATATATATATATATATATATATATATAACAGTGATACATAATATATGTATATATATATATATATATATATATATATATATATATATATATATATATATATATATATATATATATATATATATATATATATATATATATATATATATATATATATATATATATATATATATATATATATATATATATATATATATATATATATATATATATATATATATATATATATATATATATATATATATATATATATATATATATATATATATATATATATATATATATACATACTGTATATATAAATTGTATTTCCAGGCTATCGGGTTAGGAGAATTGCAACGAACTGTTATCGTTCACTGAAAACGTATTCTAAACCCCCTTCAAATTAGTTGATCTAATGGACTGATCAAAAGCGTGGTGTTCAGCAGAAATGGTTAATTAGCGTAAAACTTCAGAGTTCAGTCGAATTCCGGAGCAGCAAAGAATTCACGAGTGGCACATCATTTCCCCTCTGGTTTAGGTTATGGTCCAGCAGAAGGCGAGCTGAAGCTTTGATTATGGTTACGTGGAAAGTACTTCACTTCTGGGAAATAATCAGAGCTTTGTTTACTCCAAGACTCTCCCGGTTATGAATAGGAATGATACATTTAAAATAGGAAATTAGCAGGTAAAACCCCCCCAATAAATTTGGAAAAACAGAACTGGCAATGAATAGAAGACTTACAGATTAAGTATCTCATCTGTTTGTGAATACTGTCGCAAAAGAATGGAAAAAGAGGTCTTGGACGGGGGTAATGTTTACATTTATTCGCGAAGCCAACACGGAACCGATAGAGTAGGAGATGGCATGATCTTCACATCAAATACAGAGCAAGGCTATAAATATTTCAAAGGTGGTTTCGCTGGTTTCCAAATCTCTCTCATATGAATCCCATATCGCTATAGAACTCACTGTGACAGCACCCACGTAATTATCTAGGTTTTCAGTTGGTAATGTCATTCACCAGTAACATTACAGTTCCATTTCCATGCTTTTATCACTTTGCCTTGAGGACAAATACTAAAATGTATTACCCTCAACTTTTGCTAACTAAGAAATAAAAAGTAAATAAATAAATAAATTGGCCACTTAATACTTTTCATGGCCCAGCACTTTTTTTCGGCTAAAATCCATTTGCATTAATACCGTTAGGAAAAAATACGACCTACAAAGAAGTGAGCGGTAGGCAGGGAATTCTAGCTTAAAAGCGTGTAAGCCGATATTAGAATATTTTACATCCTTCACATAAAACTAGTCTCTTCATAATATTTCTCCTCGTAAAAAGACAGTAGTTTTTACTCTTATTTAATTTCTATGTGTTTGCACCAGTGGACCTTTCCGTTTTTATTCATTCTGTTCCAACTATATTCTTAAATACGATTTCCCATTAGAGCTATCGATTTTTCATAGAAAGCTGGTAACACTGGGCCTCCTGTTGGAAAACATTTTCCAAAAGAAATAAAGCAAAAAATTTCTATGTCAATGTGAAATTTGCTTAAATATAATTCTGTTAAAGGTTGGTTTATTTAAGGCAAAAATGAAAGGCTTTTTCGTTGCGATAGCATTGTTTAGTTTGACTTCTACTGAAATATCTGAGTTTGACTGGCTTACTATTTTATGAACTGATACAAAACATCATCCTTCATATTTGTTTTTAGGATTGGTACTGGATATCTTCTCCCATTTATTTCCCGTTCCTAGTTCTTACACTCTAGAATGTATTAAGCACAACAACAAAGAAGAATACTAAGAACTCCTTATGGCCTTTGAACCTATAAATAAACATATCAATAGCATATTAATAAATTACACTAAAGATTTTAATTTTCTAAATATGCTTCCCGCATCAAAAAGGGAGAATGAAACCTTACAAATATCTTCAAACTATTGGAAAAATTCCTACGTGCTCTGTTGAAAATGCCGAAAAAAAATGTAGAGAGAAGAGAGAGAGAGAGGCGAGGGGTGGGGGGTGCAGGGGACTGGGTGAAATGAAGTTAGGGCGTGAATGTGTGAATGTTTGGATACGTGATAGGCCTAGGGGATAGAAAGCTGGGGAAGGCTGTTATTCCTAATAGCTGGAGAGAGAGAGAGAGAGAGAGAGAGAGAGAGAGAGAGAGAGAGAGAGAGAGAGAGAGAGAGAGAGAGAGAGAGAGAGAAGTCTTAAAAAAATAACTTTAAAAACTCATAATATCACTTGACAGCAGGCATAAGGGCTGGTCCTGACAACAATAAATTAGGAATTGCTGAACAGGTACAGTGAGCCCTTTGGAGTGTTAGTAGGCACTACAACACCCTCCATGATACACACACACACACACACACACACACACACACAAACACACTCACACACCTGCACAGTAACGAACTGTCTTTTTCTTGAAAGTGGGAATGTTATTAACGTGCAACAGACATTAGAAAAATATTGATATAATTTGCATGCCAAACTTTACTATTTGATTATGAATATGCAAAAATTTTTTTTATAATATTTAGCTTTCTTTTGCTTACCCTTTAGCTTTGGTTTAAAAAAAAGTCGCTTCCCAATGTAAAAATATAAATAAAAAGCAAAATTCATGCCAAAACTTTGGGAAATTCCGAATGGGAGAGGAGAAACTTAAGTTCCAGGGCAAAGACATGAAAGGAATATCGCTTAAAATAGTCAAGGGAAGGGTCCGTTATTATGCCATAATACTTATAAATTTTACTTAGGATGTAATACTGAGGAGACACAAAGCACAGGTACAAAGTAAATTGATGAATAGCGCAAAAGTAAAAATATTTGTAAGAGGGGAAGTTTGGAAGGGAAGAGCAGCAGTAGTGATTAATGAAAATAAGAAATAACACTGTCTTCTTTGACATATACAAGGAATTATGCACCTGGCAGTTGATACTTTGCAGTGTGATGCAACAAGGTTGCTTTCTCTGAAACGGAAAAGTAAAACAGTGTCTAAGAAGAAACAGCGTTAAGGGTATGTATCTGCATGCATTCATATACACACTGCGTGTGGGTGCTCTGACACAATGCTGGCGAACCTTCTGTGGAGGTTTTCTGTTCTGGGGATTACCCTCAATCCAGCAATTCGTTTAAGTGTGAACGTGGAGGTCATGCTTGCCTGTGGACACCCCATATATATATATATATATATATATATATATATATATATATATATATATATATATATATATATATATATATATATATATATATATATATATATATATATATATATATATATATATATATATATATATATATATATATATATATATATATATATATATATATATATATATATATATATATATATATTTACATACTTCACTGGGTTTATGGTATTTTACAGGCCGGCAACGAAAAACTTTATTTAATTGGCCTTGGAGTTCTGACTTGAGTAAAGGGAAATCGTAAAAAAATAAGAAAAAGGGGAGAATTTAGGAGCTGAAGGCTCTACTTCATAAGGAGATGTTACGTAAACACTTGGGCAAAATTAAAGAATTATATTTACAAAAGCAAGTATTTGAAGGGAAAATGGATAAGTAAATTGATAAAGGGCTAGCAACGCCTGAAGATCCTTCTACTGGAGTCTTGATTAAAGGCAAGGCACAATCCAAGATGAGTCCACTGCGAATAGGTCCCTCTGCAAGAGAGATTTACACATTACACGCCAGTAAAGGAACAATATAACACCGAATATGACTCGAGTTTGCACTGAGGGCGCCAAAGGCTCGAGGAATGAATGACCACTTTACACTCGAACACAGGGCATTGGAAATGGCACTGGATAAACTGGCGCAAGGACAGAAGTGAAATGCTGGTACTCCAAGCTTTCTAAAGGGCAAACTGTCGTGACTGAAAAGTCTTCACTCGCACTTTACTTTAGGGGAAGCGGGTCTCTGACGAAGAAGGACGAGGGACGATCACCGACGATGCAGGCTGTCCCTCGAGGATGACTGGGGTCTGGAGTCGGATGGGGGAAATGAATGTTCTCTCAGCAAAGTTACCGTTTGCCCGCGTGTATGGTTGTCCCTCAAGGACGGTTACTGCATGGCTCCGGCTCCCACAGCTAACTAACTAACTGCTTCTACTGCTGTCTTTCCCTTATAAGGGCTCCGACTGTGTCATGCCCGTGGTGTGTCACCTGCCAGGTGTTCAGCCTCTTCCCAGGTCTCCTGCGGAGGTAAGACAATTCAGGCAGCTTAATTTGCCTTTAGAAAGGTCGTTTAAGAAGCTTAGTTGGGCTAAGCTTCTTATAAGGGAGCGGCAGTGAGTCCCCTTTCTTTGCCTTTTTTTATCCGTGTCATCTCAATATCTGTTCCAGGTAAAAAGAAGGACAGATCTGAATGTTGATAACCGGGCTCTGATTTCTAGGTCAAATACGACCAGCCATGCGGTTCTCAATAAACAAAGGGTAAATTAGGTGTGGGGGGAGGGGGGGGAGGCGTGCTGCGCACGACTTCTCGTTGATTATAATAGCTCCCCATGGAAGATAACATACGAGACTTCATTCGGGCTTGTATGTTGATATCCAAGAAGTCGGCACAGCTGGTTTACTTTACTCTTCTCACAACAAGAAATGGAAAAACTTTTACTTTACTCTATCCCACGCAAAATGGAAAATACTTCCAACATAAATACTAAACTACTTTAACATGGCCCATTAATTTCTTCAAATTTACGGTATATGTTACTTTAAGATTACGAGGACAAGATAATTTTGAGGCAGGAGATAAAATTTAAGAATTAATTTACATATAAGTTCCTTAATTCTAAATCAACATGGCATGCGGTTAGTACAGTATGCCTTGAGGAGGCTGTGTAAATGATGAAACGGCGTTTATTTTAGTAAATGACATCCCCTTTACGTGATATTGTAATGACGATACATAATTCGCCAACTCGACAGCTGACAGCTGACCCTTACAAGTGATTTTGACAGTGGTGGGCGAGTGAGAGTATTCGCGAGTTTTAATTTGCTAACTTTAAACCACGCTAATTTTATGTGTCCACTGCCCATAACTCGAGTACAGGCTATAAATAGATACTCGCTCAATGTTATGACGGGATGAGCAGACAAAAGACGAGGGGTCTGGGACAAAACAGATTCCTTAGAAGGGAAGTGAGAAAAAAATAACAAAACAAAAAATTAACAGGATGTTATGAATGAAAACGTGACCACATACGAAAGGCGGAACACGTCTCTAGGATTTTATGAAGGGGGCATTTAAAATCACAAGGGCAGGAGTCTATGACTCGCGATTCATTAAATGAGAGATATAAATAAATAACTAAAAGATTAAATAATGTTGGCAGAAAAACCAAGGGTAATAGAGTGAGGTATTTATTGTGTTATGCGGGGATTTATTGTCCTTCGCCTATAAATTACGGCCTGGACTATCTCTTCAGCCCCAGGACTGGAAAAGGGAACCCGAAGGGCGCGACTCCTTCAGGAAGAGCTGACACGCATGCCCTATGCCAAAGTAGGGGCGCAAGGGTATGCCACATCCCACTCTGTTATTCTCAATGATTTATACATTTTGAGGGGAATGGTATCCTGTATTTACTTGCCTCTTGTGGTGATAATTCAAGAAACAGATTAATAGAAAATGATAAGGGATAGAAGTTCCTGAGGAATGGAAGAAGATAGTGGAGGGCCTTGACATCCTCTTCTGGATTAGAGGCGTCAAGCCCTTCGAAAGATGAAATGGTGGCACAGGTGCCAGGGGAGCCCTAGAGCTCTTTGTAAACTACCTGGAAATTCCCACGCCTGTGGTAATTCAGCCGCAAACCTTTCCTACTGGGAAAGTCGTCCTCAGCCGGTGAAGCGGAGGGCCCAAGACTGGAGGGCGGCATGGAGTGCCACCTGGGCCAGCTGCTGCAACAGCTGATGCAGGAGTTTTCTGTGCTGGTTCTACCCTGATCCATCGCAACTCTTGTAGTTCATCGGCCAAGTGAGATATGGCAGAATCCTGACTCGCAAGGGTATCTGCGGCGGGTGGCGGGAAAGCAGTAACGGTCGGCGGGGGTGTGGACGGCTCGCAGGTATCAATGACCAGCTCAGGCACGGGTTGCAAGGCTGCACATTTAGGTGAACTTCCGCTGTGGTCAAGAGGATCCATCTCTCTCACCGACGCTGGTAGCAGTGCCAGGCCGGGAGAAGAGAGGAGGTCCTGAGTGGGATCCCCTGAATGGAGATCGGGGTTGTGCTCTGGCGCTGGCACTAAGGCAGAGTCAGGCACTATCAGAGGTTTCTTGTGCTCGGACGGAGCTTGGCACTGCTCGGTGCATGCCAGTGGCACTGGCAGGAACTTGGCATCTCCGGGAGGGAGTTCTGATTGGGGCCCTGGAGCTGGCACTAAGGCAGGGCCGGGCACTGGAATTGGATCGGGAACAGATCGAGGGGGCCACTGTACATCGTACTAAGGTGGCAATAGTAGGGACTGCACGTCCTCCTGGTACCCAGGGGGCACCAGTCTTGACTGAGGGACAAGCAGGGGAGGATTACTCGCACCCAAGGAACGAGTTGGGGAATGTAGACCCCTAGATTGTCGTGATTTCTGTGGGGACTGAAAGTCCTGTCCCAAGATGATGTCATAGCCTCCGGGGAGATGGCTTGCTACTGCAAGATTGCAAATTTTTGACTGAAGAGGCCTTTTGACTCTCAATTGGACTGTAGGGAGTATCATTTTAAATTGATTTACTCCCTCGATCATGACGAGTTTTCGTCTATTGATGATAGCTCCATAGGGAATTCTTTCCCTACGTATGAGGGAGATTTGCGCTCCCGAGTCCTCGAATGCCGTGACTCGGCAGTCGGGATGGCTGCCTCGCGGAGGGGCCACATATATGGGGCCTTCGGCTGAAGGGCCCAATGACTTGGAGTTTGTGACGGCCAAGGTGATGGCAGGAGTATTTGTTTTATTATTGTTCGGGCATTTCGTCCATGAGGGAGAATGGCCATAAACCTTGCACACCGTGCAAAAGGTCTGGCTAAAGTCTTTCTGAGCTGGCCCTGTGGAGGGCGCAGACGAGTTATTGGGTGGTGGTCCGGGAGAGAGAGGTGTTGTTTTCTTGCTTCGGCACTGCTCAGTTGAGTGCCCCGTCTTTTTGCAATAATGGCAAGTTAGGGGCTTGCCCAAGTTTCCATTCTTGTGGGAATTTGATCCTCCAAGGAGGGGTGGGGGATTTATCTTCTGCCCCATGGATCCTTTCTGAGGGTGGTGAGTCTCCCACATGTCTGCTATCTGGCAACACTCGGTGAGTGTTGCTGGGGTTTTTTCCACTACATGAGTGGCGAGGCAGGAGGGGCGTAGTGCAGGAAATGCTCAAATTTAAATCGCTCGAGTACCTCGGCAGCACTAGTGGCTCCTTCGGACTCGAGCCATTTGGCTAATGCTCGCTCCGAATGGTACGCCCAATCGGACCAAGTCTGGCCTGCTTCTCTTGGCTGCTCTCTCCAACATCTCCTCCACCGCTCGGGGGTAATCTCGTACGCCTTCATAACCACTTGGCGCACGGCTTCCCAGTTTCCCCTATTCTCTGCCGAAAGGGCGTGGTAGGCAACGAGTACCTTCCTTCCCAGGAATTTAGTGAGAACAAGGGAGGGTTCCATGGGGGAGAGGTTGCAGCACTCCAGGACTCGTTCCGTCCTTTCAAGCCATGCTTCAGGTTCGGACTCTGTCCATTTTGGCATGAAAGAGTGAGCTTAGCTGAGGGCACTCATTCCCACCGCAGGAGGGGGAGTGGCGTTCTGTCGCTCTAACATCTGGAGCTCATGGGCGTGCTGTCACTCCCTCTCTTCCCGTTCTCTCTCTCTCTCCTGCCGTTCTTTCTCCCGTTCTTGACGTTCTAAGTCTTCTCCCTTCTCGTCTCTCTTGGGCAATTCTTTCTCTCTCTCTCTCTCTTCATGTTCTTTCTCCCTCTCTCTCTCTCTCTCTTCACGTTCTTTCTCCCTCTCTGCCTCTTGCGCAATTCTTTCTCTCTCTCTCTCTTCACGTTCTTTCTCTCTCTCTCTCTCTCTCTTCACGTTCTTTCTCCCTCTCCGCCCTTTCTTTCTCTCTTTCCGCCTTGGCATTGTCCACTCGCTCTTCAACCCAGCCTCTTAGAGCTTGCTCTGATAGTCCCATGTCCTTTCCAGCAAACATGTAGAATTTGAAGTCCTCATTTTGTTGGGCTCTGGTATTAGCCATCTTGAAATAATGGTTATATGGACTGGACTCCCTAGCGAATCAAATAAGTCTGAGAAGAGTCAGGTTGTCTGAAAAGACTCAATTGCAGGAATCTGAAACACTCAGTTGTTCAGACTGCAGGAGAATGGATCTGTCTGAATAAGACAGTTGGTCAATAAGTCTGAGGAGACTGTTAAAGTTTAATGTGTCTCGGAAGACGTAACTGGACTTTATGTCACGCCCGGACTTGGCCGGCTGTAGCGTGAAATTAAGGCGTTGTTCTAACGAACTAGAATGATCAGTCCTGTAAGGGCTTACAGGTGTGTGAAATACACTAATATAATGTCTCAAAAAGGACTTGATTTTGGGTTTCCCTCAGGAATTAGAAATTCTCGCCTTGTGTGACATAGAATTTTATTAGGAGTCTCTTAGGACTTGGAATTTGGTTGAAAAATTCTCGCCTCTTGCGACATAGAATTTTATTTGGTTTGCCCATAGGACTTGGAAATACGATTTGTCCCTTAGGACTTAGAAATTACTAACGGGATAAAAACCATAAAAAAATTTTGCTGAGAGAAAAAGAGAGTACACACGCAGGGGGGTGAAGGTCGTCTGACAATCACTGGAGTTATTTTTAGATTCTGTGTGAATGGACCCGTCTATTTATAGACCATCTGTGACTCCGGGGAATTTCCCAGGATGAGAGGATAACAGTAAAAATGACCTAACAATTCTCCTTAGAAGCGGAGTTCAAATTTCACCTTCCTAACACCTAATTCGAGTTTTAACTAAACTGAGAGAAGTATTTCAACAATGCAAGCTAATCTCGTCTTGTCCCACGTGGGAATTTATTCACGCCTAGATAATTCGCTAATCCAAAATGCGAAGTAAAATTTATCACAGAGGAATTTCTTTCGCACTATTCCTCGAAGCAAAGAATATGGCAAAGATTTTAACACAGAGGAATTTTGCACTATTCCTCGAAACAAAGAATGGTTATCACTGGTTATTTCCTAACTACCTATCCTGAAAGGCATGCATTAATGAATCTAATATGGCGGTTCTCTTCTCTCAGTGAATACATGCGTCCCTATTCCTAATTCCTAGGAACAGTCACGATTGTAAAAAAAAAATTTTGCTAAGATAAACACATTACTTACGTGGAACTATCTTGGTCTGTGCTCTTAGCTTTGCTAATTGCTGATTTGGCAAGCTGCAAATGCAATGAAGTAATGATAGAGGGGAAAGGCAACTGCAAAATGAGATCTAAGACCAGGTCGCCATTTTTACGTAGTTCCCTAGGTTTGTGGTGTTTTACAGGCCGGCAATGGAAACTTTATTTAACTGGCCTTGGAGTTCTGACTAGCGTAAAGGGAAATCGTAAAAAAAAATAAGAAAAAGGGGAGAATTTAGGAGCTGAAGGCTCTACTTCATACGGAAATGTTATGTAAACACTTGGGCTAAATTAAAGAATTATATTTACAAAAGCAAGCATTTGAAGGGAAAATGGATAAGTAAATTGATAAAGGGCTTGCAACACCTGAAGATCCTTCTACTGGAGTCTTGATTAAAGGCAAGGCACAATCCAAGATGAGTCCACTGTGAATAGGTCCCTCTGCAAGAGAGATTTACACATTACACGCCAGTAAAGGAACAATATAACACCGAATATGACTCGAGTTTGCACTGAGGGTGCCAAAGGCTCGAGGAATGAATGACCACTTTACACTCGAACATTGGAAATGGCACTGGATAAACTGGCACAAGGATAGAATGAAATGCTGGTACTCCAAGCTTTCTAAAGGCAAACTGTTGTGACTAAAAAGTCTTCACTCGCACTTTACTTTAGCCTCAGGGGAAGCGGGTCTCTGACGAAGAAAGACGAGGGACGATCACCGACGATGCAGGCTGTCCCTCGAGGATGACTGGAGTCTGGAGTCGGATGGGGGAAATGAATGTTCTCTCAGCAAAGTTACCGTTTGCCCGCGTGTATGGTTGTCCCTCGAGGACGGTTACTGCATGGCTTCTGCTCCCACAACTAACTAACTAACCGCTTCTACTGCTGTCTTTCTCTTATAAGGGCTCCGGCTGCATCGTGCCCGTGGTGTGTCATCCGCCAGGTGTTCAGCCTCTTCCCAGGTCTCCTGCGGAGGTAAGACAATTCAGGCAGCTTAATTTGCCTTTAGAAAGGTCGTTTAAGAAGCTTAGTTTGGTCAAGCTTCTTAAAAGGGAGTGGCAGTAAGTCTCCTCTCTTTGCCCTTTTTTATCCGTGTCATCTTAATATCTGTTCCAGGTAAAAAGAAGGACAGATCTGAATGTTGATAACCGGGCTCAGATTTCCAGGTCAAATACGACCGGCCATGCGGTTCTCAATAAACAAAGGGTAAATTAGGTTGTGGGGGGGAGGCACGCTGTGCACAACTTCGTTGATTATAATGTATATATATATATATATATATATATATATATATATATATATATATATATATATATATATATATATATATATATATATATATATATATATATATATATATATATATATATATATATATATATATATATATATATATATATATATATATATATATATATATATATATATATATATATATATATATATATATATATATATATATATATATATATATATATATATATATATATATATATATATGTGTGTGTGTGTGTGTGTGTGTGTGTGTGTGTGTGTGTGTGTGTGTGTGTGTGTGTGTGTAACTTGTAGGTGTAGAATTAAGGTAATATGACCCAAGAGCATTGTGGGTTCAAATCTTTCTTAGGAACATGCCTATTTTATCTTAGATGACAGTATAATTCCTCAGGGCAACTTAGATCAATATTGTGGTTTTATTTCTATCGTCCCTTTGCAGTATAAGGTTCCACCAACTACGGCTTAGCTGCTTCAACTGGAATCGACTGAATTAGAGACTGAATAAACTAAGTCAAACTTTGGACTTAGGGAAAACTAAGTACAAGAGAGAGCCGTGAAATGTTCAAGTCACGTGAACACCGAGAGATGGGTCAGTTTACACACCTTGAACACCCTACGCCATTCTCTTCTGTCTGTCCTCCTCCTTTCTCACTTGATAGCGTTTGGACGGCGACAGCATTCATTCCTGGCAGTTCTTGAGGCGAGTCAACCACATAATTGTTCATCATCTATTGCATGCTTCACCATTTTCTGTGCATTATTTTCTATTTACCATTTTTATTCACCATTCTCCTTCTCTTGCCATCGAGTTCATGACATGTGGTTGGCAAAGTGTTTATCAAGGGTTTAACATCCTTCGCCTTTGTGCTTTGGAATGTTGAATCAGTTTGTCATTACCTGCCTGGGAACAGTTGTCAAATTTTTGTTTTATCTTAAAGCTTGATTAACAGTATTCACTTTCTCCCTCGAATTTTCTGACTCATAACAGTAAAACCGCATGTCTCACTCTTGATAATAGTCACAATAATAGTTTATATAATTGTTTCCCTGTGTTTCTATAATTCTCTCTCTGTAACAGTCTAGACCAGGCTACCTATCTGACTCCATACAATAACTACTAGTACTCCTACCAGTACACAAATTAGGCACAAATCACAAATTGACATATTTCGTAAAATCAAACTTCAAAATTCAAAATGTAGATTTAAAAAAACGTGAAACATAACTGAAAGGCAAATGAGATACTAATAGTATCTCAACAAATATACGTGTAATGTAATAATGAACTTCAAATATATCTTAGCAGAATGCAAACATATTGTCAAATCATTTCAGACAAAGTCTTAATTCACAAAATATTTTTAAAAAGCTAATTATCTAAGTTGCATCAATTTTAACAAGTCCTCAATCCTAAGTTCTTCTTCTTATTTTAATGTGCTTTTTTCCCATTTGTATGGGGTAAGCACGATGCCTTCTTTTTGAAGGACTTTGATTTGGCTTTTGGGGTAGACTTTGTGGTCTCGATTGGCTGCCCTGCCTGTCATCGCTTAGACACCAGTAGCGTATGTACATGTATTGCACCAGTCACCAGCGCCCTTTCTCCCAGCAGTGAGGAGACGTTACGCGGTTAGGTCGACAGTCAAGACGTGTGAGGTGTCTGTTATGTTTGTAGAAGATGTTGGAGTGGCTTTGTTTGTGTGTGTATTAGTCTGTAACACCCATTTGCTTTTAAGCAAACCTATCCGTTGATTACATACATAATCCCGGGGTGTCTACATGGATAGCAAAGTGTCTGCCTCTCTAATCGGTCGGCTGAGGATTTGAACCCACGCCACAAACCTCTAAGAAGTCCGAGGCTGCTGCTCTAACCGATTTGGCCACCGAGGCTCTAAGTCCTCAATCCTACCTACAAGGTGGAATTTGTTGTTCTCTAACCTGTAATCTATATATATAAAAGTGAACGTTTGTATATTTGCTTGTCCGAACCGCTTGACAGACCCAGAGGATATTTTGCACATGGCCTCTATGTCACCCCACGATTCTGGTGACGTCATTAAACTCCTCCCACTACAAACCTTCAGACTATGGAAGCGCGACAGAAGTAAATTTCTTCATCAGTTCATAGTTTCTTCTTCGTTTTTACCTTCGGAATTCGTTTCAGAGACTGCTTCGATATTTGGAATTAATTATCGTGCAAATTGGCAAAATATTTCAGTGCATACGGAAGATGAGTTTCTGTTCACGTTGCTCTGTACTAATTACCTGGAAGATAATGACTAAAAATTCTAAATTAAAACTTCACAGGAATGTAGATCATTACATTTGGAAACCTTTTCAGAAAGGCACTTGCAGAATCTACATTTATGGAGGTTAAATGTAAACAATGCAAATAGGGATTAAATTAAGAAATGGCAACTCATGCACTTCGAGGAACGTCGAAGTGCTCACAGCTTACACAACACAACACGACAATTCATATCTTATGCAGATGTGATCAGACACAGTAAGGAATAGCATTCCCGTCATGTAGGAAAATAAAATTAATGTTTATGGTTATATATTAGAATCATATATATTCGTTTCTGTCTTTTATTAAAGTATGTTTATTAAAAACGATAAGTACCCTGTTGCCTAACATTCCTCCAAGAAGGGAAAGATTTTGTTTGAGGCATGATTACGTTATCACCAAGGGTATGAACTGACAGTTTTATAGATGCATACGGACATGCATAACGATAATTTTTCATGATCCGTGTGACTTTATACTTCATTCTACGATAAGGAATTAGATGTTATTGTAAAGATAATGAATTGTAATTTACTATGCTATGTTAAAAACGATCCTAAAACCAATATAAAGAATATGCATTACGAATTGAAGTTTGCTGTAAAGGAAAGTGCTTGGACACTTTTTTAATTAATATAAACCTGTTTGAGCAATTCACTTAATAATAGGAAAGAAGTAAAAAGGCGTAACAGAGTATAGACCAAACATTTCTAATTAAAAAAAGACATCTATTCTCATGCAATATTAATGAATGAGTTTAAATTAGAACCGATGGGTTGGTTCAGTATTTTATGAATTGGACAGTGGAGTTTAATTTCATTATAGTAACATATGATATAAAGACAACATTGGCCTATGCTTATAACAAATTGTTTGTGTCACTTGGAGATATTTTTTAACATTTTTATTGTATGATTCTGACTTATAACGGCCTACAAATAACGTTGAAGGGTCTAACAGTGAAAAGAATAACGTTGATGCATAATTTATTCATATTCTGATCGGAGCTTTAGAGATACTTCCCAGATGAAATACAACGGCAAACTGTCACGAAATTGATCCTGAGCGAGAGAGAGAGAGAGAGAGAGAGAGAGAGAGAGAGAGAGAGAGAGAGAGAGAGGGGTTGGTCAGCTAGTATGGAATAATTCTGGGATCTTCACTTCTTCAACTTTGACCATTATCAGAGCCATTATCACAGTTAAGCAGAAAGTTATATAATTCTTGACCATCCTAAACTGGGCATCTTGCTTCTTTTCTTCTCCTGATTGTATAAATAACTTTGGAATCATGAAAATGTTGTTTGATGTCTTGAATCGATGATTTTCCATTTTAATTTGTTTCCAGGATAAACATATCCTTTGAACTCAATTCACATACCTGGTGTATCTTTGAATTACAATCGCTTGTGTATATCATACCTTCACATTTAATTCGAAAGGTTTCCATGTTGGGATTTTACATATAAATGTGTTTGTTCATGTTAGTGATCTTGATTTCTTGAATCTGCACTTCCTTAAACTGGCATGAATGGATATCCTGATTATGTATAAGAGTGTATAAGCAATGTGTTTTTGGCTTGTGAATTACATTTAATAGTTTTGCATTGCAAATGGTGTAGTTAAAATTTAACACGTTTGTGTGTTAAATATTTTAAATACACCATTTGCAATACAAAACTAATAAATAAAATTCACATGCCAAAAACACCTTGCTTATACACTCTTATACATAATCAGGATATCCATTCAGGCTGATGAACCGGCCGATGTGAGGAACAATCGTTTACCAATTATTCCTTTGGTGGGTTGTTGCCTCCTTACTTTTTTTTTTTTTTTTTTTTTTTTTTTTCCTGTGTAAGGAGTTGGCGGCTGTCATGGGGTGCTTGACAGCGTCAGTCAGGTTTTGGAAAGCAGAACGGCAGGTTCTCGACAATGTTCCTTCGAGAACACAGTAGCAGCAGTTTTCTGAGGACCACCTTGTTGTGGTTGATAGCAGCAACCGCAGGTTTTTGAGGATGACCTTGTGAGTGGTGGCAGCAACTGCAGTTTTCTGAGGACCACCTTGTTGTGGGTGATGGCAGCGACAGCAGTTTCTCGAGTATCACCTGGTTGGAGGGTGATGGCCACATCGGCGGATTTGAAATGTCACTGGGCTGATGGACTTCGAGGACTCGAGGAGGAGGTCGTGACCGGACCATGTTTTAAGTAACTATTATATACTGCTGGTGGAGCAAAAGGCTCTTGTGGAGTTATGGTATACTGAGTAGGGCACAAGGCTCTTGAGTTTTTTGTATATGGAGCAAAAGGCTCTCATGTACTGAGCTGAGCAAAAGGCTCTTATTATAATGCTGAGCAAAAGGCTCTGAGTTGTGGTTGTATACTATTGAGCGAGTGGCTCGTGTGATTGTGCTTAATGAGCAAGTATGGTTCGGAAAATTTATGTAATGATTAATATTTTATTTTTGTATTTGTGTGGTGCTGCTGCTGGACATTTATTTAGGGATTTATTGATATTTCATTTTTATATTTGTGGTGCTGCTGCTGGAAATAATTTATTTTGTGATTTTCATTGAGAATTGTTGAATTTAAAGTAACGTTTGTTTGTACTGGTAATTTTTATTGAGAATTGTTGAACTTAAAGTAACCATGTAATTTGATTGTTTGTACTGGTATTGGTCATTTGTTTTGCGTTTCTATTCTCCAAAGCCCAGACTCATTTGTAAATATGTATTACTTATTGTAAATAAATTAATATTAAGGTAACTTTTTTGTATTTGTTCTGCTCCTTCCTCCTTTGTTTATCACCTCTCGTCGGTCATTTCAGCTCAATTACTTGTTTTGTTTAGAACCCGTTGGTCTCGGAGGGGCGAGATCATTACACTGAACAATAGCAGAACGATACATCTGGTGGGGAATGAGGAAAGACGTAAAAATGTGGACGAGAGAATGCATCCAATGACGGACGTCAAAAGTCACAATTAAACGTTGAAAGTGGGATAGAAGAGTTCATGATAACGAACCGACCACTTGCCCACATACATGTCGACATAGTGGGACCCTACCCCACTCAGAGGGGTACAGATACCTGTTTACCATCATAGACAGGAATGCCTGGTGGCCAGAAGCAATACCAATACGACAGCAGGCGGTGCGTAAAAGCCCTCGTAGATTGGGTCAGTAGGCACGGAGTCCCCCAGATCATCACCAGCGATGGAGGAGCCAACTTCACATCTGCCCTGTGGAATGCCCTCGCTGACAATCTGGGGATGAAAATAATGCATGTGACTACGTACAACCCTGAAGCAAATGGCATCACCAAGAGGCTGCACCGATGCTAAAAACAGGTGCTAGGGTGGGAGCTGGAGGAAGGAACTACCTTTGATTCTACTGGGCCTGAGAATGACACCGCATGAAGCATTCAATGCATCTCCAGCAAAAGTCCTGTATGGCCAAGCATTGATCTTGCCAGCAGATATCTTCCAAGAACAAACAAATCTGACATCGCCATCCTACACGGGAAAATGATAGAGAGAATACTGCCAGCAAAGACGACCCACCACACTAACAGAAAGTGTACGTCCCCAACGAACTACAGAACATAAAATATGCATTCATACAGGTAGATGCACAGAAACCCCCCTTCTCCCCAGCCTACTCAGGACCACACGGCACACTCCAGAGATGGCCCAAGGGATGCCAGATGGCAGTAGATGGAACAACAACATGGGTTTCCATTGATCGTCTGAAACTCATGCACATGCAAGACACCGTCCTACAGCCATAGGCTGTAGCGCCCACGTGTGTGGGCCTACACACACCTACAATCAAAATCTCCTTTATCCCGAGATGAATAACCCATGAGAGAAACCATGCAGTTGAGAGAAACACAACTTCTCCTGTACATGTATGCGGGCAAGTGGTCGGTTCGTTGTCATGAACTCTTCTATCCCACTTTCAACGTTTAATTGTGACTTTTGACGTCCGTCATGGGATGCATTCTCTAGTCCACATTTTTACGTCTTTCCTCATTCCATTGTCATTACTGTTACCATCTATGTATTATTACCATTGTATGCATTGTTATGCCAGCTTTCCAACCACATATGTATGATCAGAGGTCAGGAGCTACATTGCGGCTTGCACGAAAGTTTTGTAAATAAATTACTAAAAATTGTAGTCTTCGTAACTTGTACCTCACTTTACAACCAAATATTGGTATCAGCTCTATGTATATAGTAAGTGTATCTATGCACACCATTATATTCTCGTTATCTCTACTGCTAGTGTGAAGGTTAGCAATGAGATCTATGGCTACTCTTTCAATTGGAGTTTGTGAGATAGGATGTCTCCCTAAGGGTACTTTCTTATCCGTTATTCCCTTGTAACTATTGCAAACATTACAACTCACCTCATAATTTTTCACATCTTTGTATAGCCCTTTCCAATGAAAGGATCCTTTTACTAGTCTAACAGCCTCTTCTTGTCCTGGGTGAGCTCTCAAGGGATCGTCGTGCATTAAGTCCATGACTTTTTTTTCTTAGGCTCTTTGGTGCTATCTTTTTATAGGCCATACAATGAAATGTTCGAAATGGATCAAGTCTATGGCACATCCAGATTAATATATTGACATGAATATTATCTGGGGGGGTGGGGGTCTAGTTTACTACTGAGGTACATTAGGGATATATGCAACTTACCTTAGATAACGCTGCAATCTGGGTTCTGGCCTTGAGGTCAGATGACAACATGCACATAAAAATTTGACTGAAATCCTACTTCAGTGAGGAGTGATTAAGTAAACTCTGGGTTTTAACTTAACTAATTATATTTACAAAAGAAACATGTGTCAGAAGAATAGTAGCGTAATTCGAGGCAGGCAAAACAAGGACCCGTAGTAAAAAGGAAGGAAGTAAATGACGGGAACTGCACGTGCCCGGACGGGGCCGGGTAAAGGCCTGTCCACACTAGCGGGTATGCCTGACGGGCACTTCCAGCTGTTCATATTTTCTCTCGCTTCTGAAGCAGTGTTACCAGACAATCGCACCGTTCTGGCTCCACACTCGGTCAGCATAGCAGAACGGGTTATGGGAACAGTGTTTGCCCGTCGGGCAGTGCCCGCTAGTGTGGACAGGGCTTTATAGAGCAAGGGGCAGGACCCAAGTGCTGGAAGTGCTGCCGACAGAGTCTGTGGAAAGACTGAGGGCAAGTGAGTCCTTCTGAGATCCCTTTATAGCCTCGCTGGGATTACGCCTTTCGTTCTTCTTTAAAGAAAAATATTACGATTACTTGAAAACAACAGAAATTGAATTAATTCTTGAATTAAATCATAAATTTTAATTTATCAATAAATTTAATTAATCAAACAAAATTTAAACTATGAAGAAATACTTATGATTTGAAAAGAATATCTTAAGTAAATTAAAATTAAATCAAGTATGCAATGTTAAATTATTAAGAAACATTTACGATGCTAAGTAAATAAATCTTAAATCACCACTATATAAAATATGAAAAACTAAGAGTTTACAAACGCACAGAAATATTAAATTAAAAAAGAATTAAATAATTCAAATGAAATTAAGAACACACTATTACATAAAACACGAAAAGGATATATAATGTAAATTCACTAAAGACAAAATCCCTTAATATGTTGACATATATTATACCATGGCATAAATGGTAAAATTCATTTTACCTTACACAAGCTTTTCCAATCTGCAGATGCTGTTCGAACAATAACTTCTCTCTTTTGAAGAAACAGAGAGAGAGAGAGAGAGAGAACCACACAAAAATTTTCTGAAATCAGAATGAACAAGTTTTTAGGATTCCAGCTGGAAGTAAAACTCCCATAGAATGACGTCAATACGTCTATTAGGGGCGAGATACAAAAGAAAATTCTAGAATATTCTAGACTTCCAGTCACATGAAACGCTTTCAGAACAATGTATGACATAATCGATTGAGAATAATACGTGACTTAGGAAATCGCTTTGGAAAAGCCAGCAGGTGGCTAATCATGACTGGCATGTTTATAAAACACGAACGAGCGCAACCTTCCCTTATATCGCCCGGCCAAAATAACTGTCAACGCGACGTTTTCTGACTTATGAAAGCTCACGAAACAAAAAAGCGATTGTGATGACAACTAGAACATCTGGTTTAACTTAAACTCTCTTTCCTATTACGTTATTATTAATTTTAAATTACACTGTTAAGTTATCTAAATAATTAATATTTGTGACATCTGGCATTACAAGGACATTCTTACATAACTATTACTAATATACAGAATTACAAAGCATATCATAACATCCGGAAAAATCATATTTTAAATATTTACAAGAGAATATCATAATAATTGATCAAGTATTTATGTTATTTCTTTTGCCAGATGAGATGGCACGAGAGAGAGAGAGAGAGAGAGAGAGAGAGAGAGAGAGAGAGAGAGAGAGAGATTCTCTCGACAATTTCATCTATTATATTTGATTCATCGACTGAATATCCAGTCCTCTTGCTTAAATCAATTCCTTTTTGATGATAAAATTTCCTTTCGTTTTTCACAGATTGGTAAAACTCTTTTAGATCTTCATCTTTTGTTTGTTCTCTTATGAAGTTTGACACAGAAAGCTCTTCTGTATAGTGCAAAGTGAACACACTGCTAATAGGTTCAAATGAATTTGCTTCTTGACTAATCATATTTATACTAAAGCCTTGAGGAGTATATCTCAATAATGCGTCTATTTCATATCCCTTCCCTATAACAGATTTTAATTCTGTGTCATAATCCTGGGCAGTCATAAACCCACGAGCTGGAAAAATTCTGATTCTTCAGCATTTCTATTGCAGCTTAATGATCAGTGAAGAGTTATCTTGTAACCAAATACGATGTATCTGAAGTACTTTAAAGCATCTGTTATGGATAGAGACTCATTGTCTGTTACTGAGTAGTTTTCTTCTGTAGGTTTTGATTTTCTAATGTAATAAGCTATAGCATGGTATTTATCATCATGTCTTTGCATCAAGCATGCTCCTATGCTAATAATCATAGGAGCATAGCTTGCATCTGTTGCCAGAAAAAATTCCTTACCAAAGTGTGGAAAACTAAGTAGTGGCGAGTGGGATAGTCTTTCTTTCAATTCATCGAATGCTTCTTGTTGCCTTGTTGCCCACTCAAATGATACATGTTCTTTTGCAGATCTGTTAGTGGAACAGATATAGTTGCAAAATTCTTTATAAATTTCCTGTAAAAACCTGCTAAACTCAAGAATGACTTCACATCTTTCCTACATCAAGGTGTAGGATACTCTTTAATTTGCTTAATCTTTAAGTCATTTAATTCCACACCTCTTTCACATAGAGTGTATCCCAGATAGTATATTTTCTTTCTAGGGAAAATGCATTTCTTTAATTTCAACTTTAGATTTGCTCTCCTCAACCTATTTAGGATTTCTCTAACCCGTTTTATATGTTCCTCAGTTGTGTCTGTGACTATTATCAGATCATCTATATAACAATGAACGCCTTTGTTATCTCAGAAATGTCACTGGGTTTGACTTTAGAGGAAAATGCATTCTTACATATTGATATCTGCCATTACTGATGGAAAAGGCATTCAATGGTTTGCTTTTTTCATCCAAAGGGATTTGTAGAATTCTTTGTAGCAGATCTGTTTCGGTTATCTTATTAAGTTTTCTGAAATCGACTACAACTTTATAAGTCTTGTCCTTTTCGGAACAGCAAAAGTGGAAAAGACCATGGAGATTTATAGTCTATTTTTTTTTACCTGGCAAATTTGCACTTAGCTGCTTGCCGCTGATTGGATGGACGTCCTGTTGCCCGAATCTCACATTTTTGTTTTTACACTGTTTCAGAATTGTGATTATACGGTCATAGAGTGACTTAAGAGCTAAGCTATGTAATGTTATGCAACTACCAGTTGTAATAAACGTAAGTATCAAGAACTTACATACCGAAATATTATATATATTTAACAATTATGAAACGACATTCACCGAAGCCGTAGACTAGAAAAATGTTTCAAACGCATGAACTTTAATGTTTAATTTTAACTAGAATTTTAGCGCAATCATGCCATTAGTGGTTTGGAAATAAACAAAATGTGTTTATTGTGCATTGCTGAAGGTTCTATAACGCCTAAGAACACAAAATTATCGTAGAAATTTAAGCTTGGCGGAGAAGTTGAGGAGGTGGAGTTGTGGGGGGAAGAGCCGGTGAGTTGTCGTCTGCACACACCACCAACAACCAGAATTATTATCCAGCTTAGAATCGGCTATCGAGAAAGTGCATCACAATATATTTCACCTGTTTTAGCCATGGCCACAAGAGACGATACAGATCAAAGCACACATGAAGGAAATTCAAACACCAAGCCAAGACATAACTGAAAATCTCTAGTTGAAGAACAGTTAATTTACCGAAATTTTATATAGCAGAGAGTAGCACACTAGCTAGAGAAAAAAATATTCATAAATTCCATGCGTGTTCAATTTGCCTTTATACATATCCTAAAATATTAATGACATTCCGTCTGCAATATTTTTGAAGTGAAAAAAATTAGCATTATGAACTCCACCTCCTCAACTTCTCCGCCAAGCTTAAATTTCTACGATAATTTTTTTGAACTTAGGCGTTATAGAACCTTCAGCAATGTACAATAAATACGTTTTGGTTATTTCCAAGCCATTAATGACAACATTACGCTAAAAATCTAGCTGGAAATTAAAGTTCATGCGTTTGAAACATATTTCTAGTCTACGGTTTCGGTAAGTGTTGTTTCATAATTGTTAAATATATATAATATTTCGACATGTAAGTTCTTAATACTTACGTTTATTACAACTGGTATTTACATAACATTGCATAACTTAGCTCTTAACTCGCTCTATGACCGTATAATCACAATTCTGAAAGTGTGAAAACAAAACTGTGAGATTCAGACAACAGGACGTCCATCCAATCAGAGGCAAGCAGCTATAAGTGCAAATTTGCCAGGTTTAAAAAGATAGACTATAGATGGTTCTATTATCCCTTCATTTTCCGTTTTTTTAACTTCTCTTTTAATAATCTCCTTCTGGGAATGTGCTACTTTATAGGCAGGTATGTAGAGTGGTTTGGCATTTTGTGGAATATCTACTTATAGGTTACCTCATCTGTATTACCAAGTGTCTTCATCTATGGCAACTACATCCTTATACTCACTCGGTAGATCAATGAGTTTTCCTCTAGCACAATCTTCTCTGATATCTTTCAAGTGACTCCATCTTTTAACTCTTCTCACTTCTGTTTCATTAGGTGAATTTTCATTTTCTTTATTAATCGATGTCATAGTTTCATTCTCTACAATTTGATTAGGGAGAGTGTATACTTCAGCTAGACTTATTTTGTTCCCTGTTTTAACGTAATCTATCCTCTTCTATTATTTGTAATTTCTAAGGCTATTTTGCTTTGTCTAACTTCGTGTAGGTTTGAGGAGCAATACATTCCATGCACTTGTGACATTTCTGTAAGTTAAGAATTTCCTTCCCTTCGAAAATTGGATTTACTACACGTCTATGTGCTTACTCCAGGTTTAAGCCTTAAATCTCGTCCTGATCTTAAGTAAGTTTCTTGGTTCAATTCCAAGTTGTTACTGATTTTTTTTAGAATTTGTGCTGCATATCTGATACTTTTCCTCTGTACTCACCTTCCTCTGAATGCTTTATAGCAAAGAGTTCTGTTGAGTCTGTTTTCTTCCAATTATTTTACACATAGGTATTCTAGATGTCTTATAAACTTTTTTTTTTATCACCGATTGTTCTTTAGGTGCATTGATAGTAATCCTTTGCCTAGCCATAGTTGGGTAACCAATCAACAAGTAGGCGAATGTTAGCTATACTCCTCTTACAACCAGAACCTTCTCCCTAAGTGAGACTCTTCCCAATTTAAAAGGAAAATCCTTTTGTCCTAATATCTTGATTCTGTTACCGTGAATATTTGTAAATTTTACGATCTACTACTAGGTTCAAATTTAAGTGGGGAAAAATATGCTTAGTATACCTTTTCACTTAAGATGTTTTTCGGTGACCCAGTATCAAAAAATACACCAATAGGCTTCCTTTAACTAACATATGCAGGGAATACAGGTCTAATATCAGATTCATCCCCTATATTAATTTTACTAACATTCGTGACTTGACTTGATCCTGACGTTCCAGTCTTTTTTTCTATTATGTAAGAATGTCCATTATTCCGGTTGTTTGAAAATTAACCGGTAATTCATTTGACATAGTTTGATCTCGTTGGTACATTAAATTTGCAGCTTAGTTAGCATTTTTATCCCTATACCTCCTAAATTATGGAGACTGACTACGATCTCTACCTTGCGATTGAGATCTGTGTTTAGGCCCACTTAGGAGTAGTAAGCTGGTCCACGGCAATCACTCGCATTATGACCCTTCTTCTGGCAATTATAACATGTGACTGTCTAAGGTTTCCCTTCAGATGAGTTACCAGGGTGTCTATTCTGGTTCCTAGCTGGTATTATAGACCTTTTCTATCTCCCCCTATGGTGACTAAGGGTCTATATAGATCATTTCCCTCGGGATTTCTGCCTAAGGCTTTCTTTATCTCATTTTCAGTTTCAATAACATCATCTTCTAATTTTCAAGCGTGGGTCATCTATTCAATTGCTTTGACGGCCAACTTCCCAATAACAAAACAAGCCTCAGTAGGTTTTTACAATTATCAACTGTTATTAATTGTTACCTGGCATTGGTAATGTCCACTGAGTGGTTGAAACCAAATGGCCCCACTCGTTTAATAAGCTACATGACTGGGGACCCACTCCGAGTTAATTCCTCTTATCCATCCTCCAACTTTGAACTATTTTTGTGAGGCTGATTACTGGATCGGTCTCGCCTACAATGGAATATATTTCCTTCAAAACTACTTTAATTTCTCCAAATTCTTAAGTCTTCGATAGGCATCAGAATGAACGTAGCATCCTATATCTCCTGTCGATAGATCAGGGAAGCTTGTGGTTTCATTTAATATCTCAACATCACTACCGTTAAAGAATTTAAATGTGTATCTATTTGCATAACCCAGTTTTCCAAATTGCAAGCATTATTTTATTCTTTCCTCCCCAGAATTTAATTATGCTATTATTTGCCGGGGTAATTTTATGAGTAACTATAGTAGTCCCTTTATCTGACATAGTTGAAGGATTTGTAGGCGTTGCCTTGTTTAATCTACGCGCTTGGTTTCTTGTAAAAATCAGAGGGTTTGTTTTCCAAAACAGATATCTTTCTATTGGGTATATATTTAATCAACAATAACTAATCCTGATTTCATTTTAATTCTAACAAAGGCACTAAAAGACAGAACGGGGATAGGTCGGGAACGTAAGTGGCGGAAAAGATGTCCCCCCGAAAATAAAGTCAACGCACAAAAAAAATTATAAAATTATAAATATAGATAATTCCTATCAAATGCGGAAAATAAAAGTAAAACAAGAGAAAAATGATTAACACAACTTAGTAAATTACACACTAAATAAATGAATATTGCTTAGTAAAATTGTTAGTAATAATCAGTAAAGAAAAAAACTTTGGCAGGATTCATTTTATGTTTATTCAATTTAAGAGGAATAATTGTGTTTCAAATTAAATGACCAAATGAAATATCATATCAAATTAGGTTTTAAAATTTTTACTTTTAAGAACTATGTATAGTGTATGTGTGTGTAAACGGATATCCTTTTCTTACTCTGTGCCGTTTTGAATAGAAGTGCCGTCAGGTATGTAGACTTGTCTTTTCGTTTGTTTTGTCGGAGACGCCCTCTTTGGTTGCTTGCTTCGTCTTCCTCATTCGCTTCAACTGTTCTTTCTTGTTCAACCGGTTTCCCCTTTCTTTTAGTTTTCTTCTTTCTTCCGCCGTCAACACTATTCACTGATAAATAATGTGTCTCTTCTTGTAAAGTGTGAGTCGGTCTAATCTCTCTCTCTCTCTCTCTCTCTCTCTCTCTCTCTCTCTCTCTCTCTCTTTGGGCTATAACGGCGAGTATTGCAGATATTACGGTGGAAAACTCAACACTGTGTCGCGTTGTTTCTTTCTTCTTTTGCTGTAATGTTCGCTCATTAATTCTTTTTTCTTTCCCAATTTTGATCTTCCTTGAATCCCACTAAAGCTGGCACCAATTTTTTAAGGTAACATGACCCAAAAGCATTGTGGGTTCAAATCTTTCTTAGGAACACTCTTATTTTTTTTTTTTTTTTTAGATGACAGTATAATTCTTCAGGCCAACTTAGATCAGTATTGTGGTTCTCACTTTATTATCCCTTTGGAGTATAAGGTTCCACCAACTACGACTTAGCTGCTTCACCTGGAGTCAGCTGGATTCGAGACTGAATAAACTAAGTCCAAACCTGGACTGGGAAAAACGAAGTATAAGAGAGAGTCGTGAAATTTCTAAGTCCCATACACATCAAGATATGAGTCACTTTACACGCCTTGAGTGGGGGCCCGCTTTCTACCCTACAATACTCTTTTTTTTTTTTTTTTTCAGAACCATCCCCCTTCCTTCTCCCTTTATAGTGTTTGGGCGCTGACATCATTAATAGGTCACAGTTCATAAGGCGTTCGACTGTGTCGTTATTCACCATTTCTAGTCACTATTTTTTATTCAACATTCTTATTTAGTATTTTTACTCACCATTTTTTATTCACCATTCTCTTTCTCCCACTATCGAGTTCATAACAGGCAGTTTGCAGAGTGTTTATCATGTGTCTATCAAAACCTTTCACATTTGCTTCAGTGCTTTGGAATGTTCACTCAGCTTGTCACTACCTACCTAAGCACAGTTGTTAATTATTTGTTTTGTCTTTGCTCTTCATCTCACCACTGCTCACTTCCTCTCCGAATGCTGCTGTGACTCATAACCGTAAGAGGGTGTGTCCCACTCTTGGTAATAGTCTCAATAATGGTTTCTATATTAGTCTTCCTGTGTTTCTATAATACTCTCTCTCTCACTTTGTAACAAACACGCACACACACTCAGATAAAAGAAAGTTACAACCATAATATGAATATCAGTCAAGGGATGTATAAACTTGATCCTTTAATATCAAAAGAAATTTTGTAAATTGTTTAAACTTTAAGGTAGGCAGTAGAGATGTATGAAAATAGATTATCATATTTGTAAACACAGCACGAGGGTAGTAATGTTAATGAGTTTCCAACCTCCGGTCCATGACACCTGTCAGGTGTGGATCTGAGGTGGGTATGGTCTGTTTATCAGCAATGTCCCTGAGAGTCTATTGTGATTTTTAGCCAAATGAGTTTTAAAGGCCACTCCTACCTCGACACCTGCCTGAATGGGGATATGGAGTCTCTAAAATTTGTGTGAATGTTCGTCAGTACTGTTCTTGTAGTATATATATTTGTGACTTCTCAAACTCTGTATCAGTCCTTCGTCAATGGCTTGGAAATAAAGTCGAAACCGTCAGGACCTCCACACCCTGTTTCTTATTTTTCCCTGTGGTAATGTGTGATATATATATATATATATATATATATATATATATATATATATATATATATATATATATATCTATATATATATATATATATACATATATACATATATATATATATATATATATATATATATATATATATATATATATATATATATATATATATATATATATATATATATATATATATATATATATATATATATATATATATATATATATATATATATATATATATATATATATATATATATATATATATATATATATATATATATATATATATATATATATATATATATATATATATATATATATATATATATATATATATATATATATATATATATATATATATATATATATATATATATACATATATATACATATATATATATATATATATATATATATATATATATATATATATATATATATATATATATATATATATATATATATATATATATATATATATATATATATATATATATATATATATACATATATATATATATATATACATATATATATATATATATATATATATACATATATATATATATATATATATATATATATATATATATATATATATATATATATATATATATATATATATATATATATATATATATATATATATATATATATATATATATATATATATATATATATATATATATATATATATACATATATATATATATATATATATATATATATATATATATATATATATATATATATATATATATATATATATATATATATATATATATATATATATACATAACATAAATATATATATATATATATATATATATATATATATATATATATATATATATATATATATATATATATATATATAAATATATATATATATATATATATATATATATATATATATATATATATATATATACTTATATATATATATATATATATATATATATATATATATATATATATATATATATATATATATATATATATATATATATATATATATACTTATATATATATATATATATATATATATATATATACTTATATATATATATATATATATATATATATATATATATATATATATATATATATATATATATATATATATATATATATATATATATATATATATATATATATATATATATATATATATATATATATATATATATATATATATATATATATATATATATATATATATATGTATATGTATATGTATATATATATATATATATATATATATATATATATATATATATATATATATATATATATATATATATATATATATATATATATATATATGATTATTATCACTTTTGTACGTGATTCATTTATCACACATAACCACAGGTGAAAATAAAAACAGGGTGTAGGTCCTGACCGGTTTCAACTTTATTTCAAGCCATTGACGAAGGACTGATACAGAGTATGAGAAGTCACAAATATATATACTACAAGAACAGTACTGACGAACATACACAACTGTTAGAGACTACATATCGCCCTCAGGCCGGTGTCGAGGTAGGAGGGCCTTTAAAACTCATTTGGCTAAAAATCACAATATACTCAGGGGACAATGCTGATAAACAAAACCATACACCATCTCAGATCCACACCTGACAGGTGTCATGGAGGCGGAGTTTGGAAACTCATTAACACTACTACCCTCGTACAGTGTTTACAAATATGATAATCCTATTTTCATACATCTCTACTGCCTACCTTAAAGTTTAAACAGTTTACAAATTTCTTTTGATATTAAAGGATCAAGTTTATACATCCCTTGACTGATATTCATATTATGGTTGTAACTTTCTTTTATAAAGCTAGATTCAATGATATTCCTTTCCAGTGTATTATTAGAATATTCAATCCTTTTTGGCCCTTCCCAGTTGATAGCATGATTGTTCTCACTAACATGTACAAATATACCACTGTTCCCCTGTGCATATCTCACACATTTCTTATGCTGTTCAATTCTTTTTTCCAGTGCTTTCCCGGTTTGGCCAATATAAAAGTTGTCACAAGACTTACCGGATTTTATATACACACCCTTTAGTATTGTCATGGGAGTTCTTGATAAGTACATTTTTCATTGTTTTATTGTTCTTAAATGCGACAGTAACACCAAAATTCTTAAGAAGATGAGGGATATCTTTCATATAATTATTATAAGGCAGAACAAGCAAATTTTTTGTGTTGTAAGGTTCTTTCTGGTTTTGATACATAGTCTTTTTTGCCGCTTCAAATGCACTGTTTAATACACTATCAGTATATTTAAATTTCTTGCCTGCATTCCTAATCTTATCTTTTTCATCATCAATATATTCAGGACTACATACCCGTAATGCTCTTAAAAACATAGATGAAAACACTGACTTTTTAACCTTATTGCTTTGTCCAGAATAGAAATGCACATAGGAAGAAATATTAGTGGATTTTCTATACACACTATATTTAAACCTACTTCTATTTCTTCGTATGAGGACATCTAAAAACGGTAAGCACCCATCATTTTCCATTTCCATCGTGAATTTAATTGATGGTACTAATTGATTTAACTTGGCAAAAAAGTTTTTTACATCTTGGTTCCTTGGCCATACACAAATTATGTCATCAACATACCTAAACCATGTTATATTACGTTGGATAATGTTGTTTAATATCTTCTTTTCAAAAAATTCCATATATAAGTTACTTAACACTGGGGATAGAGGGTTTCCCATTGCCATACAAAAATTTTGTGAGTAAAATTTACCATTAAATTCAAATTTACAATCTTTTACACACAATTTAATCAGTTCATTTAAAGTACTTGTAGAAAATGGGATATCCAGCTGTGTGTTCTCTAATAATACAGATAAAAACGCCATCAGATCATCAATTGACACCTTTGTGTATAGTGATACTACATCAAAACTTACAAGCCTGGATTCACTATTAATCTGTACACTATTTAGTTTATTTATCAGGTCCACATTATTCTTGATATTTGCATTTGAGATGGTACCTACTAATGGGTTGAGAATATCCACTAAGTACTTCGCTAGCTTGTATGATGCGGAACCAACTGAACTGATAATTGGCCTGGCAGGAAATAAGAACCCGTTAGACAATGTGAATAGTGGTTTCAATAAGAAAGCGAAAAACCTGTTAAAAGGTAACGAAAACCTTATAAAGAAGTTGTGTGTGACCTTCCATCGCTACCATACATGTATGGTACAATAAAAACTCACAAAACAAACTTTGCTGGCCAATTATATATATATATATATATATATATATATATATATATATATATATATATATATATATATATATATATATATATATATATATATAAACATATATATATATATATATATATATATATATATATATATATATATATATATATATATATATATGTGTTGACAGCAACTGTTTTATTGGCATCAATAATTTTCTTTGTATGAATCTTCATATCACTGAAGCTTTTCTGACTATATGAAGATTCATGCAAGAAACTTTCTGGTGCCACCAAAGCAATTGCTTTCAACAAAAATTGTTTGAGGAAAAAATTACACCTTAAAAAGCCGACCCCAGTCAGAATTTACAATTGTTCTTCATTTCTTCCCAGGGCGCTTGAAACATAAGAATCATCACATAAAATGTATATATATATATATATATATATATATATATATATATATATATATATATATATATATATATATATATATATATATATGTATATATATATATATATATATATATATATATATATATATATATATATATATATATATATATATATATATATATATATGTGTGTGTGTGTGTGTGTGTGTGTGTGTGTTAGAGAGAGAGAGAGGAATATTATAGAAACACAGAGAGACTATTATAGAAACTATTATTGAGACTATTACCAAGAGTGGGACACATGGTCTTACGGTTATGAACCACAGCTTTCGGAGAGGAAGTGAGCAGTGTTGAGATCAAGCGCTAAGACGAAACAAATACTTAACAACTGTTCTTAGGTAGGTAGTGACAAACTGAGTCAACATTCCAAAGCACTAAAGCAAATGTGAAAGGTTTTGATAAACACATGTTAAACATTGTGCAAACCACTTGTTGTGAACTTGATAGTGAGAGAAAGAGAATGGTGAATAAAAATGATGAATAAAAATGGTGAAAAAATGGTGAATAAAAAATGGTGAGTAAAAATGGTGAATAATGACATAGTCGTCACGCCTCAATAACTCTGACGTATTAATGATGTCAGCGGCCGTGATGCATAACTTAATATGGTCCTGGCTAGTTGTGATAATCCAGTTGTTAAGGGGTTTCGACAAAATTTTCACGACACGAGCGTTGAGATCATTCTGACGTTTTGCAGGTGAAATGAAGAGAGTGATATGCTCCTTTTGAAAAAAGGTAATGTAACACAACTAACAATTCCTGGCTACAATAATGAATATTTACTTGAAGTTAGTTTCTGGAAGCAATCACCATTAGGAATATTCTTATGTGATTACTGCACCCATACAATGTTACGAAAAATGAATTCAGTAACAAAGCAAGTGGGCTTATTACTGGAAACAGTCTAGCATGAACAACATGTAAACAGAAACCTTTGGAAAAGTTATATATCATGAACAACCCCACGCAATTGACAAGAGAAATTCCCTTTGATAACATATTCATAAAGTAATCCTGCAAATACGTTGTTAAAGCATATAATATCTAGACTCATATGAACATAATGAAAGTCCGATTATAAATTCTGTCTGTCATCCCCAGCAGTATTTCAAAATATGCCACTAAAATATATAATTTCTGTAAATACATTTACTAAGAATAATATCCGAAATAATTCAGTTTGTTGAAGAGTAAAACCCACGCATAACCATAAATATTTTATCATTTTACACCTCAGTGATATACTCTATTCTGATAGATATTCTAATATCAATTTAGAATAAATTTCGATAACTAAAATGCTTTAACTGCCTCAAAAAAATTATTTTGCAGTCAGACTCAGATGCAAACTTTATATTTATTTTGTTATGAAAGTCATTTATTATATCATTATAAAAGTATCATTAAAATTATACCAGCGCTAGAAACACCTATTACTGAATAAGAGAACTGTATCACGAATAAATAGACAAAGGAACAATTTTCAACATGAAGAAAAATTCCGATGAAAATCAGTGTAATTTAGTAAGGTAAATCGGTAATTATTTACATATATATAGAAGCATCAACGTGGAGCTACGAGGTCACTGAAACGGCCTCCTAATGTCCTTATTTAACCCCTGACACAAATAAAATAAAAAGGAGGTTTAAGGATAAAAGAATCGGGAAAAATTCAGTAGTTCTGCCCCTTCCTGGATGCAAGAGTATGAGAATCAGGGAAGCCATAGGCAGGAAATCTGAAGGTTGCCTGTAGATGAAAAAAATCGCCACTGAATTGTGCTATGTGGATATTATTGATTTCCACTGAGTAATGTGAGTAAGGGTGGAATGACGATCACAACAACCACACCTTTTCTCCTTTGCATGACGTCACCCAGTTTCAGAAGCATCAGTCACGCCCTATTGCGAAAACCTTTTCATCCGCCCATGTCAGAATATTATTCTTATGTGTTGTTTATTTTACGATGCCTTTTCTTTTTCTCTGAATTATTTACTCATGAACTGTCAAGTCTAAAACAACGGCGAATGATGACACGAGCAGTCTTTGCTGACCTAACGTAGGATACATATGAATCGACGCAGTGACAGAAGGAAGAGCCAGGTTTTGAATGGGTCTAAAATTCATACTTATGTTGTTCACAAAGTCACAGAAGTCACCCTTAATGGGATAGTATATATATAATGAAGGACTTCATTATACAGTGGGAAGTATCTATAGAGGAAACCCAAGTTTCGGTATTACGATGCAAGAAAACTGAGAAATAAATTTTAGAAAACAGATTCAGTCGCGGCGAGTATAATATAATACGTCAGTAGACAAAATCACATATCTACCACTCCAGTGCCTGCCTCTATAGCCGAATTTTAATAAAACAAAACAGCTTATGTTAAAATTCTGTGTTTAATGTCTACCATTAGCGTATGATTAGCAACACTCGTAATGAAGGGAACCAAGGAATAATAATTGAACACTTTTTGGTATTGTTAGGAATTGTGGAAAACAGGCCTTCATTGGTATGGGTAGCCTATTTTCTTTAACTCTAATTTAATATTCATTATGGTATCATTTAAATTGGGCGTTTGGATACGAATTTGGGTTTCCATAGTACATGTTTCAAACGTTCGCCTCAGCGATTCTTCTTTTGCTTTTATCTCAATTAAAGCTTGTTAGGTATCTCTTAAGTTGGGTTTTAAATCGAATACTTCCAAATTTACTCTTCATTTCATCCTCTATGGTAGTGATTTTCCCTTGCAGGGACAACAGTTGGACTTGGGACGAGACCCCAAAAGTCCTGAAATGATAGCTGGTTCCTCTGCCACATAGATTTCTTCTCGATTTTGAAGTGTTTCTCTGATCATATTTCTTAATGTATAATCTGTTTCTTCATTACAGAGCTTTGGCTTTTGATCTAGTGTCGACTCTATGTGCTTCAGTTCCTTGTGCAAATATCCTATTAGACTGCTGAGGTCTTGAATCCTTGTGATCCATCTTAATTCCGGCATATTCATTAATCAGACTGACTTGTCCCTTATCCTGTATGATACTTCCTGTAGTTGCTTAGTTACAGTAGCTTCGACTACTGGCGCCTGCATGTAGTTCGCATACAGAGTGAGTATCACCAGTACATGTATTTTCATCTTAAAGATTACCTGAAACGGTAATTTGATTTCAGAATTTTCTTCATGGATATTGGTTAGGTGATTCTAAATATTCCCATATTTGTTAAAGGAAAAGCATTCTGAAGTTGGTGCACCCCTGAACTCCAGAAAATTGCTGAAAAATTCACTGGTAAAAGTAAGAAATGCAACAATGATAAAAAAAGTAATTTAATACTAAGTCAAAATAATTAAGGTAAACTCAGCAATAAAGAAATCAAATGATGGGAATATAAATGGACAATAAATAACAACATAAACTAATTTACTGGATTCTAACTCTTCTTGTTCTTAAATTGCATCTTATTTTATCTTAAAGACTTCTTGACTGCATTTATCAATTTCTTCTGTATCGGTAGCTTTTTGAGTTCTGTTAGCTGTATACTTATGTATCCAAAATTCTTCTAATGAATCTACTAATGTAGGAGGGTCTGAATCACTCATTCGTCGTACCTTTAATTCAGTTTCTTGGACTCCTGTTACTCTGTATGGGCCTGTAAACCTTGCTCCTAGCTTATAATTTATTCCATTTCTCACTTCTCTCTTTATGTATACTTCATCTCGAACCCTATATTCTGTGTTTCAATCCTTCTGGGTGTCTTTCTATCACAGCCTTCTGTGCGTCATCAAAGTTGTTATTTACCTGTTTATGTATCACGATAAAGTTGTTCATTCGTAGTTCCGTGGTATCTTCTGAGTAATTAGACTGGATTGGTTGATTTAACCATTCATAAGATAGTCTTAGTTCATTCCCCATTAGAGCTTTCAAAGGGGTTTCTTAAATATTTATATAGTAGAGTGCTTTTAACGACAATTGTCCTAAAGGCAAGTTGACATCCCAGTTTGGATCTTGTCCAACTGTATGTCTCAGTGTCTAATACTTTTCTGTTATTCCTTTCTACCAGTCAATTACTTGCAGGATGATAGGGTTGTATGTTTACCTTTTCAGACTTGAATTTGTTACAAATTCTTGAGTCATAGCATTGCTAAATTCTAACCCATTATCTGAGATTATCAAGTGTTGAGCAGAATAACAGCAGAATACCTTGTCAAAGAGAGCAACAGCTGTCTCTTACTGGTTAATGGTGCAAATTCAGCATATCTGGTAAGTGCGCCAATACATACTACAGCAAGCCCCGCCCATTGCGCACCATTGATTGGCTAGCTCTCAAAAGGGGAATGGCGTCACATAATTAACTATCCATATGATTACCAGTACGAATTTGACTCCATTCGGTAATGTTGAGCTCCGTGCATGACTGATGACACCACAGATTTGAATTCCCGGAGTTGTGAAACCTGCGATTGATATTCCCGATAAAAGATATAAGTCATATACTATCTTTATGAATACCTTGGATCATTCTGTCTGTGCATCTTTTTTTTTTTTTTTTTTTTTTGCTATGCGCAACCTGAATACACAAGTGTTAAAATTCTGTTTTATTGGTGTTGACCTACATAAGCGATCCTGCATGACAAATGTTAATATCGTTGTGAGATTAGGCCTACATATCAAACTCGTATATTTTGAGGCAATGACAGGGCATAGGCGTATACCTCAATTTCTTATATTTTGAGGCAATGACAGGGCATAGGCGTACACGTCAGTTTCTTATATTTTGAGGCAATGACAGGGCATAGGCGTATACCTCAATTTCTTATATTTTGAGGCAATGACAGGGCATAGGCGTATACCTCAATTTCTTATATTTTGAGGCAATGACAGGGCATAGGCGTACACGTCAGTTTCTTATATTTTGAGGCAATGACAGGGCATAGGCGTATACCTCAATTTCTTATATTTTGAGGCAATGACAGGGCATAGGCGTACACGTCAGTTTCTTATATTTTGAGGCAATGACAGGGCATAGGCCTACACGTCAATTTATTGTATTTTTTTGAGGCAACGATGGGGCATAGGCCTATGCATCAAATTCTTATATTTTGAGACAATGATAAGCCATAGGCGTATACCTCAATTTCTTATATTTTGAGGCAATGACAGGGCATAGGCGTACACGTCAGTTTCTTATATTTTGAGGCAATGACAGGGCATAGGCCTACACGTCAATTTATTGTATTTTTTGAGGCAACGATGGGGCATAGGCCTCATACATCAAATTCTTATATTTTGAGACAATGACAAGGCATAGGCGTATACCTCAATTTCTTATATTTTGAGGCAATGACAGGGCATAGGCGTACACGTCAGTTTCTTATATTTTGAGGCAATGACAGGGCATAGGCCTACACATCAATTTATTGTATTTTTTTGAGGCAACGATGGGGCATAAGCCTATACATCAAATTCTTATATTTTGAGACAATGACAAGGCATAGGCGTATACCTCAATTTCTTATATTTTGAGGCAATGACAGGGCATAGGCGTACACGTCAGTTTCTTATATTTTGAGGCAATGACAGGGCATAGGCCTACACGTCAATTTATTGTATTTTTTTGAGGCAACGATGGGCATAGGCCTATACATCAAATTCTTATATTTTGAGACAATGACAATGCATAGGCCTTCACATCAATTTCTTATTGTAAATAGTTTTCTACACGTATCTGTCGGAACAGAGTAGCTTGTAATTGATGTAGTAGTTCTGACCCCACGATATGTAATGTACATGCATACGGTGAAATGTACACGTATAAGCACGTGAAGATACACATACAAGGGTACATGCGTTGATGGCCACAGTAAATGTAACTCCACTTATAACAGGGAGGATAAAAGTAAAATTTGTGGGCATGTAGCCGATGGCACACATAGATCAATCATAGGGCTTTCTCAGCCTTACACACAACTATCGAACTTCTCTCAATGAATAAACTGAAAATGTATTTACAGAAGGGATAACAAATTATGTTAGTGTGACGAGTAATTATAAGGCTGCTGTATCATTTCTATGAAAATGAAGGCTATGGTAGTGTCGTGCTTTATTTATCTTTCTTTCTGTTTATGTCTGCTATTTGTTGCCAAGTTAAGAAGATTACTTTCTTTATAGATGCTTATCATTCTGGCTTTGTTATGTAGTAGCGTATTTAGTCCCAGGAGGCTTAAGAAGACACCTAGTAGTTTCTTTCTTTCATTAGCACCAAAAGAAACAAAGTGACAATAGGTTACAAAGTAAATTGCAGTGCAAGATTAAAGTGTGAGTCAAATATGAGCCTTTCTTCTTATATCAACCCACAGTTGGTAAGGCTTACAACCTCACACCCTTTCTTCTTCTGCTTCCTTGCCTTCTCCCTTCTCTCTGCTATCTTCTCTCTGCTCCCCCTCAGAACTGGACTTGATAAGGATTTCTGGAAGTCCATGTCCAGCCCCTCGTAGGCGGGAATCTTATTTCTGTCCCGCCTTTGTAGATGCCTAATTGGTTGAAGTTATCTAAAGATGCCCCTTTTTGGGTGGATTTTTTGGAAATCACTCTGCCTTCAAAGGAGGTGCTTGCACGTCGCCGTAAGTTATGAATTCCGGTGGCCGTTTATCCAGTTAAGGCCACCATGCATTTTGTTACGAATTCCTTGTGATTTCCAGCTCAATTACTTCGTAACCACAACACAGTCATAACACTTACTCGAGTTTGGCTTTTGTAATCACAACTTTATGATTTCCAGTTTGACCAAGCGTACCCGAGTTTTGGCCTTGTCATGATGATATAAGCCAAAACACAAATGTTTTGCTATTCTCTCTTTCTCTCTCTCTCTGTTCATTTCTTCCAATCGCTCTCTCCCTCTCTCTCTAAGTATCAATGTCTATTAATGGAAGGTTTCTCTCTCTTTATCTCTTTCGCTGTGTTAATTAACTTTTAGAATAATCAGAATTCCTAGTTATCACTACAGTAGGAAGGCATCAAAAGATACATACATACAAAAAAAAATAAATGGAAGCTGAAAAAGTTATGTATGAGATGATCCAAACTAGTCAGCGAGTAGCCCATGAATCATTTGATTTTGAGGGCATTCATGTAGATTACCCTGTTGGACAAAAGGATACATAAGAGTCAGTAAATTCTCTCTCTCTCTTCCTTTTTTTTTTTTTACCATTTTTAGGGAGATGTGTATTATGATTTTATTTCAGTAGATAATTTAATGTTTCCTTTTGATAATCAAAAGAACTTATTTTAGTTCGGTAAAACAGCCATTGCTAAATTAATGAAGATGAAAAGAACCAGAGATTAACCCACTTTTCAAAATCATTGCCAACTAATCAGCTTCAAGGAATGGTTATGACGTTGGCAGTGGGTGGGGCTATGGTATGTTTTTATTTTTGGTGTGTAGCTTGATGATTAAATCTATTGCTGCTCTCTCAAATGGAGTCTGTGGGATAGAATATTTTCCCAAAGGTACCTCCTTTCTGCCCTCCCCTTGTAACTATTGCAAATATTGCAACCTTTTCATACATGAGTTTAATAACTCTGCTTTGTAAAGGTTTTGGCACAACCTAATTGCTACTATTTTGTGAAATGTTTGAAAATTATCGACACTCCGAGTCAGCCAACACACTACTCCATTTACAATTCGTGATTCATCCAGTGTCCTTCCAATCTTCTTACTTAATAACTTTTCTAGCTCTTGAAAATTGTGCGATGGAAGGAAGAAAACAAGTCCATTAAAAAGTCCACTTTAATAAAAGGCTGAACTTCTATATGAAGTTATTTCAGAACTGGTTGCTGGTGGGCTTGTTGTCGGAAAGAAGGAATTTCCTGTGTCAGAAGTAACTACAGGTATGCTGTCTTCCTTCTCCTATCCTCCCCGCTATTCAAGAAACCCTGAGGACATAAATTAAATAAGAAAAAGGTAGAGGCAAGCTCTGCTAAATCACTCAATAATTCAATAAAAACTCAGTGGTTAAATTTAAAATTAACTTGAATTCTGAGCAATTGAAAATAAAGGATAGCCCATATTTTGTCACCCACTTAACGTGGCAACCACCTAACCACGAAAAGGCTTGACGATCCGAAAGCTTCGGCGTAAAGTAAACATAACAGTTGGCTACTAATGTAAAACTGCCTCAAATCCTAACAACTTTCCTAGGGTAACATGCAAAGTTACAGCAGTGATAAATTACGACTATTTTAAATACCAAATCCACAGGGTTTATTAATTGGGAATCGAGCAATGGAATATTTATCTACGATAAATAAATTGACAGGGAATCACTTTAGAAAGTCAGCATATCTTTCGTAATGACGTACCTATCAATTCTATTCCTCGGAAATTCGGCGAAGATGGTGTATTGATGTTAAACACTTGTGGCTGGTCTCGTCTTGTGCAGGATGGCGGAGAAAAGAGGGGATATATTACTCCTCCATTAAACGACTTCGACAAACGGTAGATAACATTCCTCTTGTAAAAGCCAGCCGTATGTCCAGTACGAAAACCTTCTTTCAACTGCCTTTTTTTCTTTCCCCTGCTGGCGATGGTTCCTTTAGATTTCGTATTACTGTAAACAAAAACAAGACCACCAACAGATAGTTCCGAAAGGGTTGTTAAGTAGTTTACGCTTCAAAGGATTTACCGTCAAAACGAAAATAAATAATATGCTGGGTTTCCCTTTAAGCGCAAACGACCATTAATTATTATAATACATAAGTTATCACTGGGTAACACAGGTTTACCCAAAAAAGGAAAAATAAACAATTGAATATATAATTAACTAACCAACTACCAACAACAAAAGGAACAAAACCGTTCTTTAAACAGATAATTTTCAACACTCCAGGGAAGGGGCTCGGATTTTCTAGCCATTGAAAATTTGAGGAAGTTCTTAATTTATTCTAGGAGCATCTCCTTAGTCCTTAATCCTGAAGCAACTGCAGCTTCTCTCTTTGGATACCTAGAAATAGAGTCCACCGCTAGAATTTTCTTGTCTCTCACCGAGGGAGCTATGCCACTTGAACAACCTTTATCCCTGAGCAAGGGTATAAGGCTGGTAACATGTCTTTTCACAACTTCACCAGACTTCCCTTTCAAAATATGAGCATTGGTCACCTCTCCAAGGTCATTCTTTACCACCTCCTTAACAATCCCAAGTGGATAATTTACGGCCTTAGTATGAAGATCCTTCAGCAAAACAAGGTCTCCTGGTTCAATTATTTTATGGGTAACAGGCTTGTATCTGTCAGTCTTATCAACTGCTTGATTTATCAATGTCGTCAAAAATTCAGCATGATAAATTTTAATCAGGTTTTCTTACCTTCCTCAGCTTGCTGTAAGTGTCCTCAATTTTTCTTGAGGGTGAATCTTTTAAGTCATACTCCCCATCAATTTCAGGATCACACTGCAATTCGGGTATAATGTTAACAGAGGTTAACTCATAGCCGTGTGTTAATTTTTCTGGGGTTATTGGGTTAGGTACAGATTCATCAGGTACATCCCTTAAACCATCCTTAAAGGCAATGGGACGACGATTTATAAGATGAGTTGTCTGAGATATAAGAAAGTCCATATCCCTTATGTCTAACACATTGGTTTTAATGGTTTTGCTAATTAGATGTTTTACCATTTTTATGCAAATTTCTACTAAAGAACCCATTTGGCTACAACCTTTGTAATAATTTTCGAATTTAATAGGCTTAATTCCATTTTCTTCAAAGTATGACTGTGTCTCGGGATCTTTTAAAAAATCTACAATAACATTAGCCCCGGCAACAAGTTGTGTCCCTAAGTCGCTCACTACAAACTGTGGTAAACCATGTTCAAAGGTATGTAGAGTGAATGATCTCAAAAATTCCTTGACTGACAAATCCAAGCATAACTTCAAATTAATGGCCCTTGTATACATACAGCTGATACACAGAATCCAAACCTTCACCTTAACACCCTGCATCTTTACAAAATATGGTCCAAAATAATCAATATATACATAACTGAAGGGAATCTGAGAAGGATCCATCCTAAACTCCCGGTAAGGAGACTGATTTAACCGAATTGTACGCTCCTTGAACCTTTTACAGATGACACAATCTTTTACCACTCTTTTAACAGCTGAAAAACATTGTGGTATCCAGAACTTCTTACGAAGCTCATTCAGAACAGAATAATAACCAGCATGCTTGAGTTTTATATGAAGACTCCTGATTATCAGTTCTGTTAATGAACTTCTGTTAAACAGCAAGATTGGGAAGCAACCTCTCTGTTTACTTTTCCACCTGTCAAACTTGCTTTTTACTCTCAGAATTCCATCTTTATCTGGGTAAACATTCAACTGTCTTACCAAATTAGGTATATCCTTAAGTAGTTTAGAACTGGATGCAAAATACTCAAAAACAGTAGGAAACTGAATTTTTTGTTCTTTCAATATGATCATCTTTAGAGCTTTCACATAAAAACCTGTATCATTAGATTCAATGGGAACATTCAGCTTTCTAGCTGTAACTATAGCTTTCCACTTTGCAAAACACTGAGCAACCCTAGCATGCACTTTAACCAGGAGAGAGAAACTAGAGTATCTGTTTGGAGAAACTAGATGCTCAGCAACGTCCTCCCTAAGGTCTTGTGCACAATAATTACTTACAGCATTCTCCTCTTTGAAGTCAAAGGTAGCCCTAGGGTTAGGAACTGTAACTCTCAAAATATCTTGACTGACCACAGACTGGTTGATATCATGTTGAGGGCCAGAAAAATAGTTTGTCTTAATTAATTGTTTATAGGACAAAGTTCTTGTTATGCAGTCTCCAGGATTGGCAGTTCCAGTGATGAAAGTAAAATTAACTGGAAACGTTTCACATAACGTATCTATTTGCTGTAGTCTGTTAAGGACAAATACAGACCTTTTCTGCATCTTATCCAGCTTATAGGAATATGAATTGATCCAAGAAAGAGCTACCAAACTATCAGAGTACAAATCCAAGCTTGTTATTGTAATTGGAACGAGGCAATCAGACCCTCCTAATTCTTTATACAAATCAATTAACAACTCCACACCCAAACAAATGGCTTGTAACTCCAGGAAGGGATGGACTTAGTATTAGACTGTTTGTTTATCAGCCTGTTTTTGGCTAACAAAAATTTGTTTGGCCAGTATTGATGTTCTCTATATACAGAACAGCTCCATATATCATACTGCTAGCATCTACACAAGCAAGAAGTCTGTATTGTCCATCTCTTTCACCACTGACAAATCTACACTAGACTTTAAATCATTACCTCCTAAGAATACCAACAAATAATCTGGGTTATATGTGAAAACTTCTTCTAGGAGAGCTAGATTATTCAAAAAATAATTAAATGTGGCACCAGGAAAACCAAGAAACTGAACATCAAAAGATGTCCGTTCAATCACAATTGTAGAGCTATTAACTCTCAGCTCCAAATCTCTAACATAAGAATGTCCTAGGACTGACAGCCTCATGACAATAACAAAACCAAAATTTAAAACAGGTAAAATTCAAGGACACCTTCAATTATAAACAAAATGGAAGCACTGATAAAATTGAAAATTCTCGTACTTTCGTCATTCTCTCCGCCAATCCTACACTCAACGAGACCAACCAGCAACCAAATTCCTCACTCGAGCCCCACGTTGGGCGCCATCTTGAAAATTGTGCGATGGAAGGAAGAAAACAAGTCCATTAAAAAGTCCACTTTAATAAAAGGCTGAACTTCTATATGAAGTTATTTCAGAACTGGTTGCTGGTGGGCTTGTTGTCGGAAAGAAGGAATTTCCTGTGTCAGAAGTAACTACAGGTATGCTGTCTTCCTTCTCCTATCCTCCCCGCTATTCAAGAAACCCTGAGGACATAAATTAAATAAGAAAAAGGTAGAGGCAAGCTCTGCTAAATCACTCAATAATTCAATAAAAAAACTCAGTGGTTAAATTTAAAATTAACTTGAATTCTGAGCAATTGAAAATAAAGGATAGCCCATATTTTGTCACCCACTTAACGTGGCAACCACCTAACCACGAAAGGCTTGACGATCCGAAAGCTTCGGCGTAAAGTAAACATAACAGTTGGCTACTAATGTAAAAACTGCCTCAAATCCTAACAACTTTCCTAGGTAACATGCAAAGTTACAGCAGTGATAAATTACGACTATTTTAAATACCAAATCCACAGGGTTTATTAATTGGGAATCGAGCAATGGAATATTTATCTACGATAAATAAATTGACAGGGAATCACTTTAGAAAGTCAGCATATCTTTCGTAATGACGTACCTTATCAATTCTATTCCTCGAAATTCGGCGAAGATGGTGTATTGATGTTAAAACACTTGTGGCTGGTCTCGTCTTGTGCAGGATGGCGGAGAAAAGAGGGGATATATTACTCCTCCATTAAACGACTTCGACAAACGGTAGATAACATTCCTCTTGTAAAAGCCAGCCGTATGTCCAGTACGAAAACCTTCTTTCCACTGCCTTTTTTTTCTTTCCCCTGCTGGCGATGGTTCCTTTAGATTTCGTATTACTGTAAACAAAAACAAGACCACCAACAGATAGTTCCGAAAGGGTTATTAAGTAGTTTACGCTTCAAAGGATTTACCGTCAAAACGAAAATAAATAATATGCTGGGTTTCCCTTTAAGCGCAAACGACCATTAATTATTATAATACATAAGTTATCACTGGGTAAATACAGGTTTACCCAAAAAGGAAAAATAAACAATTGAATATATAATTAACTAACCAACTACCAACAACAAAAGGAACAAAACCGTTCTTTAAACAGATAATTTTCAACACTAGCTGAGGTACTATCGACATCTCATTTTCCACATATTTTATTATTCCTTTCAATTCTTCACCTTGCCTTTGTTCCTTCACAAAGTGTGCCTTGATAGTTCTTCTGCATATTGCATCACAAATATCCTATTCAAGGCTTCACCAAATTGTGGTTTTTTGTTAATCAGACTAATGCTGTCATCTTGAGGAACATATCTCGATAATGCATCTGCAACCTCATTTGCCTTAGCCAGTGCATGCTTTAATTCTATTTCAGAATATTGGGCAGGCATGAACCACCTTGCTCTGTGCCCAGAGAAATTTGGATTCTTCAACATCCCTATGACAGAAATGTGATCAGTGAGGACTGTCGTCGCGTAACTAAAGATGATATAGCTGAAATGTTTCAGGGAGTCTATAACAGCTAAGGACTCCTCATCAGTGACCGAGTACTTAACTTTTGTAGGCTTCAGCTTTCTACTGTAGCAAGCCGTAGCTTGATAATTGTTACCTATTTTCTACATAAGGCATGATCCTATAACGGTAGAACTTACTGTACGTGCATCTGTTGCTAGGAAAAATTCCTTAGCAAAATCCAGAAAGAACAGAATAAGAGGATTTGATAACTACTCCTTCAGTACCTCAAAAGCTTCATGTTGGCTTGCTTTCCATTCAGATTCCACATCCTCCCTTGCGAGATTCTTTAATGGAGCAGATATGGTTGCAAAGTTCTTGACTTACTTATGTTAGAAACCTGCTAAACCTAGGAATAATTTCACATCCTTCACGCACTGAGGCCTGGGATGCTCCTTAATGACCTTCACCTTTAAATTGTTTACTTCAAAACTTGTTTCACTTACGGTTTGTCCTAAGTACGCGTATTCAGTTCTTGTCCTTAGGAAGATTATTTCTTTAAATTTAACTTCAATTTTTTTTCCTAAGTCTCTGTAAGACTTCTCTAAAAAGTCTTATGTGTTCCTCTGTAGCGCCAGCTGCTATTATCAAATCATTATTTTCCCCAGTACTCCATCCAGCACAATATCCATTAATCAGAGAAAAGTTGCTTTGCTAAACTTGAAACCAATCTCTCATAGACAGCATGTTACTGTGATCTTACTTAATTCCCTAAAGTCTACCACAACTCCGTAGGACTTATCCTTCTTAGGCACCAAGAAAAGAGGGAAAGACCAATGTGATTTAGATGATTCAGTTATACCTTCATTTTTTATTTCAGTAATCTCCTATTGCTAGTGAGCCACTCTACAAGCAGGAATACGAATGGGTCTGGTGTTGGGTGGTATGTCAATCCGATGTGCAATGACATCTGTGTTTCCTAAAGTATCCCTTTCTGAAGCAACTATGTCTCTGTATTAGCTAAATAGTTCTCTAAGTTCTCCCTTTGCATACTTATCTTATGTTTCTTTCAGATTATCATATATTTTGATTTTACTTATGTCCGATTTAGTCGCTGAAATTTCACTTTTTCCATTAATCTGTGTATAGGCTTACATAGGGGTCCCTTCTCCATGACTTGAATAGGTAAGGCATAAGTTTCAGCCAGCACCTCTGTCATTTGTCACTTCTACAACTATTTTACCTTGTCTGACTTTGTGCAAACCAGCTGAATAAGATAGTCCATGTACTTGCACTGTTTTTGGAAGTGTTACGAATTCCTTTCCTGAGAATATAGGATTCACGTTACATTCTATCTAAATAATTTCTCCTGATTTGAGTATCAGATCTCTTTCCAGTTTTAAATATATCTTGATCAGATTCCAGATATGTGGTAATTTTCTGGACACTCACATGGATCAATTGATTATCCTCTTCTGATTCTTTTCTTTCCAGGATCTCTTTTAATAATTTCTACAGATGGGAATTCTGGAAGTAGATGACCCTTTCTTACAATAAGTTGTTCTCTTGGAGAGTCAATGGTGATCCCTTTCCCGGGCTATAGTTGGATAACCAATCAACAAATGACCTGTACCTTAAGCAAAATTTTTTCCCATTTGAAAGAGAAAATTACTTTGTCCCAGGATTTTTATATTATTTCCAAGAATATCTGTGATCCTACAGTCCACCACAGTCTTAAAAAATATGTGAGAAAATTATTCCTGGTATACTTTGCTAAGCATAATATTCTTTGGTGATCCTGTGTCAAGGAATACTGCTATGGTTTACTCAAGCCAGCGTGAGCGTGAAATATGGGCCTATTATCGGATTCCTCTTCTATGTGTACCTCATTACATTGATTATTTGAGAGCCTATCTCTGAGAGTTTCGATATTTATTCTTTCCCTTCTTCGACTAGGTGGGCATATCCATTGCCATGGTCTGGGGAAAATTTACTGATAGATTACTCACTGAGTAGTTGTTGTCTGGTCTTGAATGTGTAGCAGGTTCATTGCGGTGCTTAAGTTCATGTGCTTTTTTCTTTGGGGCTGATTTCTCTCACTTCCTTGTGATGACGATGATTCTAGCATTGCAATCCCAAACCCCGTGTCCCGTTTTTCTGTGATGGGTACAGTATGTCGGACCACAGCAATCACCAGCGTAGTGTCCGTTTTTGTGGCAGTTAAAGCAAATAACGCCAGAATTTTTTCCCTGCTGAGATGCATTGGCATCTCCATGCTGATTCTTGGAGGGTGTCCTCACCTGGGGTTTGTCCACTGGCTTCCTTTCTTTGTTGACCTATGGTAGCCAGTAGTTTATATGTCAATTATTCCTTCCTTGTTTCATTCTACAATCTTCCTTACTTCCCTCTCTATATCAAGGGCATCATCCACTATCTTCCACAGTGAGTCATCTTTTCTAACATATTAGATGGTAATGTTCTCACAAGCATTGAAAGCCTGATGGGGTTGTGCAGTCATCTACTGAAATTACTTGTTGACTGATGCATGTATGGATGTCCAAGATGAGGTATGTAGAAATTGAAATGGCCTATTCATTGATCCAATTGTATATTTGTGAACTCATTTTCAGGTAATTTCTATTTTTAAAGTCTGCATCAATTTTGCCAAACTCATTACTAGATCTGTCTTTCCTACAATTGAGTAAATTCTGAAGTATTCTTTCAATGCTTCCTATGGCTTGTCCCTCGGATAGGCTTCGGAATGGACGTCCGAACCTAAATCACCTGAAGACAGGTCTAAGAATTTCTTCACCCCATTTAATTTTCTTCATTGTTCCTCATTAATGACTTTTAATGTGTGCCCACGTGTTCGATCTAGGTCTCTGAATTACAGGCGTCTCCACGATTTTTCCTGCCCCAAAAGTTAATTATGCTGGGATGAATTTCGGTTATCATATGTATAAACACAGTATTTTGTGTTTTCTGCCATAGATAAGTTATGGGATTGGCTCCTTGCACCTAATGGATTTAAAATATTTAATCTTCGGGTATTACTCCTCAGCATAAAATAATTTCAAATAGATAATGACAAATCAGTAGATCCGATTTCATCGAAAGACATCAAAAGAAGAGTTAAGTTATTACAAACAACACGAAAAATATTCCATTGGCATTGAGAAATAAAATTTCAGTAATGCCAAGAAAACGAACAGATTCTAAAATAAAATACAAAATAACAAAAAAATTAAATAATCTTAGATATCGCAAATTAAATTCGTCACAACTGGTTAGTAAAATAGTAATGTTCAACAAAGTAGCGTATAGTTGAAGAAAGAAGTCTCAGCAGGAAAAGAAGAGCGCAGGTTAAGAACCACCACATTTTATTTGCGACGCCTTTCGCTGTTCCTTCAAAACAACATTTCAAGCCCAAAAGATACATTACAGTATTTAATAGTTAAAGATTATACAATCATTATTGGCTGACAAAGCTGAGTAAAGATGACAACAATAGAGATAATTTATAAAATCTTTAAAATGATTTACAATAACATATACACTACTTATTGGGTAAAACAGAAATTGGAAAGTTTACATTATAAATGAATTGTTAAATAATTTGTGTTAAAAGCAAGGGATAAGATGAATTGTCAGATTTTTGAGAACTCGCAGCAAGGGAAAACTGGAGACCATACTGTAACTGACAATATCGTTTTTAAAGAGGCGCTGTAGATATTTCATTTTGATTTTGGTCATTTTGAGAACAATTATCAATGCACTTTTTAACTTGAGGTAAAAAAAAAAAAAAAACTTTAATATCAGATTCAAGTAGTTGAATCTGTTACTGTGAAATATGAGTATCTTATATCTTGCTACATTTCTTTATATTGTTAAACGTTTTTGCCCATTAGAGTTCATGGACGCTTGAAATTTCGTTCTTCGATGGTGCAATAAACATGACAATCACTGAAGTCTTAATTTTTCAACTCCTTAATTATTATGACGGGCAAAATAGTTTTTGAATGAGCTTTTGAAAGAATTTTTCCATTGACTGGCAAATGCAAGCGATAGCGAGCATCTGCCAGTATATATATATATATATATATATATATATATATATATATATATATATATATATATATATATATATATATATATATATATATATATATATATATATTTATATATATATATATATGTATATATATATATATATATATGAAATTTTTTATCACACCGTGATTTATATACAATCATGAAGCTACAAATGTCGTTTAATATCAAATTCACGCTACCTCGAGAGTATCTCCGATGGAGAATTATCACCGAAGGGGAATTTATATAAGTGATAAATGAACAGGTACCACTGGGACGCGAACCCTTGACATGGACCCATTCAACGACTCCAGTAGACGTTACCACCGCGCCATCAAGATGGCGCGGTGGTAACGTCTACTGGAGTCGTTGAATGGGTCCATGTCAAGGGTTTGCGTCCCAGTGGTACCTGTTCATTTATCACTTATATAAATTCCTTCGGTGATAATTCTCCATCGGAGATACTCGAGGTAGCGTGAATTTGATATTAAACGACATTTGTAGCTTCATGATTGTATATATATATATATATATATATATATATATATATATATATATATATATATATATATATATATATATATATATATATATATGTGTGTGTGTGTGTGTGTGTGTGTGTGTGCGTGTGTGTGCTTGCGCGTGTGTGTGTGTGTGTGTCAACTAAAGTACCTGTTTATCTTTATTCTAACGGCAGGATACAATACGCTATTCTGACATAAATAACAGCAACTCGTGACCAATGTCCTTTTCTCGAGTGGAAGTTAAGAACGTGGACATATGTTATAGTCTAAGGGTTAACACACTAAGGCAGTAATGGACGATTGGCACGTGGGTTCTCTTCGAAGTTTTCTTTTTCGCAGGAACACTAAAGCTGCTAACTGTGCGATTTCACTTATGAGGTGTGGTGGGCACATGAAGAATAAGAGTGAAGTTTCAGCTCTATATTATCACTTTCGGTTTTCAGTTTTCCCCCCAAGAAAGCTGTTTTCAGAGTCTCCGCCTTCCTAAAGCTAAGTTAACCTTGGTTACGAGAATGCACTTGAGTCTAGAAGTTTTCCCCAGTCTTGAGAGAGGACGACACTCTGCGCTTACCAATCGCGCTATCCTCTTTGCTTTTTCTCCTCGGGTCTCTCTCTCTCTCTCTCTCTCTCTCTCTCTCTCTCTCTCTTCTCTCTCTCTCTCTCTCTCTCTCTCTCTCTCTCTCTCTCTCTCGATTGAAAGAACCTGACATCACCATCGTGTAATGCTTTGAGTGACGACAGTTTCGTCATTCATTACGCGTTTTTGCTTCATACGGGTATATTCATCATATACAGTACATCTTGAACCACTCTCGATCCAACTGCTGATGACGGCCTGATTTCTCTCTCACGCTTAATCGCTGTGGGTTTACCCTTATGATTGCAAACATTGTTTCTCAAGAGTCAGTAATGTCAACTGAGCGTTTCTCTAGTCACTGCCAAATGTTGTTCGAAGGATACAACTTCTCACGGGTTAGTAATATCGACTAAGCGTTTCTCTAATCACTGTTATCAACTTAACGTTTCTCTTATCAGAGTTCGAAGGACATGCTCACCCATCTGAAGATCGCTGTCTCAACAAGGATCCACCATCACAGTCTCCAGTGTCAAGAATCTTCAGCATCTCTTTCAAAATTCACTGCCAAATGTCGTCGAAGGACACGCACACGCTTCGTGAAATCACTCTGTTTCCCAGGATCCCTGTACACATATATAGACAGATGTAAAGAACAAGCGAGAGAGAGAGAGAGAGAGAGAGAGAGAGAGAGAGAGAGAGAGAGAGAGAGAGAGAGAGAGAGAGAGAGAGAGAGAGAAACTTGTTAACTAATAATAAAGTTGTATACTACCAAAGCCATGACCGAGTCTCATTTCCAGCCTCCCTTCAAGGGCACATGAATTAGAAATGTTTCAAAATCTAGAGTAGAGACACTAGTAATTGCAGACCTTTGATTTTTATCATCTTTCATCATTGGTGTTGCTAAATCACTATCAGTGAGTATTTTCTTAGCATGGCAATTATGATTCCGAATTTTATTCATGTTCTGAGCACATTTCTCATTTACTTTCAAGATAAATCTTCACTCCTTTCCGAAGAGACTACCTGGCTTACATTTTCTTTTTAACTATTCCTCTGTTTTTGAGTCGCTGATCGTTTTTATTCTAGTAATTTTCTTTTGTTTTCTCTTTTGATCATCGATTCCACAAAGTGGCTCCTAATTTCATCTTGTCCTCCTGATTGTATTTTTTCTTCTTGCTGATTTCTTCTATCATTGAGAAGCGTTTAAGCATATGAGGGTGAATCTTGCTTTTTATTCTACTGAAAATCTGTCCAAAATTTTTAATATTATGCCTACTCCACGGCGAGAAATACTTCCATTTCCTTCTGAAACTTTCAATAGAATATATTACAGGTCTTATTTTCATCATATGTTTCCTTAAATTATGTTTTGATCCTTTATGAGTAAAAGTTTTATCTTCTAATTTACTGTCCTCTATATCTAAGAATCATTCTAATATTTCCTGATCAGTGATCTTGGCACAAGCGGAACTCAACTTCTTTGCCTCTAAAGCCCTGATATCTGTCTCACTGACAACGTTGATTGCTTTGTTGATTGTCCACCGACGCAATCAATATGCTCATTTATACATACAAGTCTCCCCTCTTTTCTCGTTCACAGCCACCTCATATTTCATTTATTCCGTCCACTTCACCACACTGCATCGCAATTGGATACAAATCTCAGTACGTCACATTCAATTAAATAGTTAAATTGCTTTATTATCTTTCCAACTTGTTCACTGATGATCTGAATTTGGTCATCAAGTTCCACTCACAGAGCAAACGTCGTTTGCTGGAAAGTCCGAAGATGAGTTTAGCATTTCCCTTACACATAAAAGCAAAGACAATTAGCAATACTGGAAATTGACATCCTGAGTTCATTGACCCTCCCTGATGCAAAAGTGATATGGACAGAGTCAGCAAATACTGATAAAGGCAACGAATACCACTTGGTAATGTTTTTCAAAAAGGAGAGCGAAAGACTGAGTCGAGAGTAAATACTAAATTTCATATATAGCCTTTTGGTTTTATTTACTTTTCTTTGAACGTGGCAAGGCAGCTTAAACCAAGTTCCCAGCGGAACTAATGGCAGATGTTTCATCCATGTATCTCAAAGGATGCTCGCCAATGCACAAGGAGTTTTCATGTCATGAGACAGATTTTCGAAAACAGGGAGCGGCCGTTAACCCTCCTAACCTTTTCATAAGAATTTTCTTACATTTTTTGTTTGTTTGTTTGTTTGTTTATTGCAATCTCTTTCCTGTGAAGATGACCTAAATAATGATAGTAGAAGATAATTTACTTAAAAATAGTATTCTTCAGAGATCAAAATAATAGTCTTAAAAGTTATAGTAATTAAAAAAATCGTACGGAAACCTTTCTCTATAGAAGTATATATATATATATATATATATATATATATATATATATATATATATATATATATATATATATATATATATATATATATATATATATATATATATATATATATATTTCTTTTCTGATTATAAGCACTAACGTCTTCTGTCCACATGTTTGTCATAGCGTATTTACTCAGCTTGCATACATCTCTTAACAATTCTGAGGAGCAGCTGGTACCTCTCCTAGATTCTGCGTCTTGACCTGTATAGTTCCTTATTAGCCCTGAGGGACGAGGGAGGAGAGGGCTGGAGTTATGGATGAGAAAGGAGATAAGGGAAGTCTGTCCATGACTTTGACAAGACCCCTCTGAAATGTGTAAGATTACCGAGCTCCGTAGGATTATCTTCGTAGGTGAGATCTATTGGGGAATACTCGCCTGTGAATACAGGAAAAGCAGAACTAGTGAAAGTAAAAAAAGATCAGCACCATTTGGAAAAGATAAAAATGATTTGTCAGGACAACTCGTACTATAATTTGACTGAAGGGTCTAGCAGTTTACGAACAGTTAATCCTTCTTCACTAAATGAACAACTCCCAACAAAATAATTAAATCTAAGAAAATGTTAATATATCTGATTCATAATACAGTACATATGTTACCAACACATTAAAGTCAGATGTTTTCCTTTCTATTAAAAAATAATCACAATTCTTCTAGGGTAACTTGAACACAAATCTAAGTGGAAGGCTGCTCTGTTAGCATCAACTATATTGAGTTTTTGGCATCAATATTATCTTAAGGACGCGGGTTCACAATCGGCACTACTTTTCTCCTAATTGGTCTAGGATTTTTTTTACTGGAGTTTATGCTTATGATGAGGGTTATACGGGCAAAGTTTCATTGAATTCTATTAATAAACACAACACAAAAATTATATATATGAATTTTATGCAAAAATCATCAGTTTTTCATATTACTGCCAGTCAATAGGTATTAGGAGGTACGTCTTGATGATTTTTTTCCTGAAAAGTATAGCCATAGTAAAGAGATTCGTGGTACCTTTTTTCTTTTTTGGAGTAGGTCCTTGGTTATGTTTTGCTCGGCATATAAAATTTTTCTCTTGCATTTTATTCATGTAGCAACAAAAACCCTAATGCAGACATCAGATATCCAACTTATGAGACATTTGGCAAGCACTAAACTTTCATGAACAGTATCAGCTTTCAAATAAAAAAAGAATTATGCAAATCAAGAACTTCCAGAGTAGTGGTAGACTGAATGGTATTATTTTAGTAAATACGAAACTCCGGGAAACGCTCATCAGAGTTTTCGTATGTTTTCAACACTATACATAAAAGTGCTGGGCATTTGTATTCAGATTGGTAGATTATTCATTTATTAAGGAGAATGCTGCATTCTGAGTGAGGCTGCACGCTCCCTGTGCCTGTGTGAGCCAAGACTGTTTCTCCCGGGGCGTTCTCAAAACGCTATTTCATCAGACAGGAGTTTTGTTTTACCAGGGATGTTCCTACCTTCAATACTGTTTCTAGCCAATCATCCATTATTTAGAATGCCCCTGGAGCATATTTGGCGCTGTCTTCCTGCCCCTCTTTTCATCTGGATGTCGATCAAGTTTGGTTGCATAATGAGAAAATATACATTGAGCAGATTTATCTAGGCACAAACCGTTTTCATGGCGGATGAATAAAACTTATTTTTACCCTCTCTCAACATTCAACAAAGGTTCGTGACATTTACAGTAAACACATTATGTACCCAGGACACTCAAGTTTACTTACTATATTTCCCAAGTCCTTGTTCAAAATATTTATAAACTTCCTTGTCCACATTTTTTCCCCTTCTTGGCACTAATTTGCAGTCTTCACTTTCAAATCACCATTTTCTCTTATTAGCATTACTTTTGCTAACCTTAGCAGCTCGCGGTACCGAAGGCGTTTGTTGTTGGTCGATCAGCTGATTACTAGTGGTGGAAAGGTGCCAGACAAAAGATTTTCATGTCTCTTTTCGATTTGTTGCTTGTTACTCCTCCTTTCCAGGCTTTCTCTGGAAGCTTGATAACACGCTTGTTTTTTTTTTTTTTTTTTTTTTTTTTTTGGCATGTTTACGGTAAGAATATTCAAAGAATATAAACGAAAACGCGTAAAACAGACGGAAGAAATTGGCAAACACGTGTCAGCTGTCAAACGACGTTTGGCCACTTCCTTTCTCTTCATCTATTACCATTTATTAGTAGTGAGTCTTGCTTGAAGGATAATTGTTGTTGTCATGTCCCCAATCTTGTGCCTGGCATAAAACGTTTATCGCGCATTGTCTACCTCCAATATATTTGGGCAATATTTATTTCAAATATAAAAATTCAGCCAACGACGCTAATATTTCAGTGGGTTATTGCGAACACGTTTGGTGATATTTCTTTCAGCACATTTTCGCTATTTCTCAAATTTTGTAATTTTTCGACGCTCAGAACCGGACCTGCGCCCTCAAGCATAACAACAACCACTACTAAAACATATGACAACGACAACAATAATAAAGAAACTAGAAAGTAATAAGGCTGCCAAACCGTATCTAACAGAACCTCCTAGTTTTCGGAAACGCGAAAAATCGTTCATCTCCGCTAAATCTACGGAGAAGGATTTCTGAACGTCATTCGCAAATGTAAAATTCACCAATTACCCACCGACAGGTTTGCACAGTCAATAAAATTGACAAATCACGCTTGTCGATAATGACCAAAAATTCAGAATGTGAAGGGAGGTCTTCAAATGAATGGATTTACCGACGTCCATCCAAATACTTCCTCCCGATCCGGAAACGCACCGGCAGGCATAGCCTTTCCGGTTTTTCAGCTCCATTGGTGGAAGCAGTAACTAAAATATCAAGCCAATACACCAATAACAAAAGAATAAAAGCGAGAACTTCAGTGCGTTAAACCGATGGCGCAGAGGAAAGGAATAATAATTCACCTGTAAAGGACGATGTCAGCAGGTAGATTATATCAAAACTGGAATGAGAATCGGATGACGGTAATTGCTGTGGCTGTTCGTGTATTTTTTTTTTTTTTTTTTAATCTTTAGTTTCGCTGCTTTTGTTCGTGGTCATTGCTCCGGGGCCCCCATAATAGTTTTGGATGCGTTATGCTCACATTTTATTTTTTATATAAGTGAGGTAATGATGAGTTACATTAGAGAGAACAATGATGGGTGCTGAAATCTCAGGCTTAGCTTTAAAAAGTTCATTTTCAGCTTGTCCTCTAATATCAATACAGGTAGAGCAATTTGATATGATGGTATGATTGCAATTGTCTGATTTAGTTCGGTAGTTTGCTTTCCAGTGATGTAATCAAGTAAATAATGACGGATGATACTGGACAGTAATCGAACTTTTCTCCCACACCGATAGACAGACACACACACGCTCGCATGCACACCATCTCTCTCTCTCTCTCTCTCTCTCTCTCTCTCTCTCTCTCTCTCTCTCTCTCTCTCTACAACTGACAAAGGACGTTTGTCGTAGCCAGTTGAAGATTTCCCGTCTCCTTTCCCGCTGATATCAGCATCCATTTCCTGAAAAGAACCCTGCGGTTGGTGAAGAATGATGCAACTACGAATAAATCCAAGAATTAGTTACTTCAGCAAGCATTTTATTTCGAGTAATAAACATCTGAAAAAAAGAACAAAATAAGAAAGTAGGTTACGAGAGAGAGAGAGAGAGAGAGAGAGAGAGAGAGAGAGAGAGAGAGAGAGAGAGAGAGAGAGAGAGTTCACTTCCATATGAATGAAGCGTTAGGCAAAGAATATTAATCACCGTAGTTAGACATAAGTAAAGTTTTGATGACAGAGAAAGAACAACCCATGATTTTTTCGGAGACGGAATTCCATATTATCTTCAGTTACCTTAACAAATCAAAGAACAGTAAAGTATTATTTGCTGCAGAAATTTACCGTTCACGGGTACCTCCAAAAAACAGTCAGCTCAAGAAAGTAGCTCTACCTTCACTGTTCTCTCAGGGAGTCTTCTCTTAAAAGGCAGCCACCTAAATGATGCAATACATGAGATTAGAGGGGGTCGGCATAAGCTTCAGACACAAATATTCCTCCAAGAAAATGCTCAGACTAGTTTTATCACTTGACTGGTTCTGAGAAAATTTAACAAATCTGTACGATAGGCACCACAAACGTATTAATTAATTGGGATTTGCCCATTTCCCTTTCTTCTTGAGTAATTCACCATGCATGCTTTCTTTTATTTCCTTCCCTTCATTCGTCCAATCCAAGAATTTCTTGAGATTCGCGTTTTTAGACAACTGCTAAGAAAGCACACTGTCCTCGCTACTCTAACTGCAACAACCCAGATATGAAAGTCGAAAATCTTAGTATCTTCTTTTATTTTCATTTGAAGATATTTCATCAACCAATATGTTTGCTTGTCCATGGGGATAGCGGACGGTCGGTTACATAGATTACTCCTGCTGACTTATGCGACTTTGCCTTTAAATGTCAAGAGTAAACGCCTTAACTAACACCATTTGACAATGCACTACATTACCAAAAATTAGCGGAAGATGTCTTGTACACTGTGTCAAAGTACCATTTCGATCAAATAATTAGTTTGATAGATATTTGAAAAAAATGAAGACACAGGGTCCCTGAAATGGATAGTAGGTAAAAAATAGCACCAATAACTTTCTCTCTCGCTCTCTCTCACATAAAGTTATAAATACAAGGACCAGAACTGACCTTAAGCATACCGCAAGGATCAGCATTTTCATGGATGTTTTGCAGGTTGACGAGAGAGATATTTCCTGAATGAGATTAATAGGAAGAAGTGTCATATGAGACTACACATTAAGAGGAAAAGGTAACCCCAGCGTCAGATGTGGCTAATGAACTGCCATTTTTATTGTGCAAACGTCTCATAAAAATGTCTAATAAACTGTTCACAAACTGCCTCATTCAAACCCTATCTTCTAAGGCAAAAGTACAAACTGACCCGTACAGATACGAAAGGGACACCTGGGTATGGCGACCTCACTCTGATGCACAGAAAGCAGCTTCGGTCGGATCTTGCTGCGGACGTCAGAATTTCTTCATTATTTCTTTATTTGTATCTTTAGGCTTTGTAGTGCCAAGCGCATCCCAAAAGTGTGAAGAATTATAGAAGTTATGTCAGCATACACTCATGAGTTCAAGAGTACTGATGCATATTGTTGCAAGAGTTAAGTGTATTATGGTATACTTTTTTTCAATGACGGTATTAAGTGTTTATCACTTTATGAGTAATGTATGTATGACGAATGGCGCTTTCTGGACTATAAGGAGAAAATAGAAGAAACGACCTCCTCCAACTTTAAAATGTAATCAAGTGCAAATGTACGAAGACATGTGAAGATCTTACCAACGCCCATGTGTGACTCACATCAGATTTATGAAAGAAGGAAGAAATAAATATCAGCAAAGTATAGTAAACACTGAACATGGGGTATGGATTGATAGATACAGAGGATACAAATGATGGCAATACTTATAAACACATAATGATAGGATATAAATCCGCATAACCATTAACATAGCTAAAGATGGGGATGAAAAGACAGTTAGACCCATAATAAAATGCTTCCTAGCATGAAATATGCTCTTAAAATCTGGCAACGCCCTGAGTTTCGGTGGTTGAACGTAAATCAATTCTTGGAAAAATATAATTTGTTTTTAGCTAATACTACAGACGCAAGTCTTCATGTTTAACAATACTAACAAATCTCTCGCATATCAGTAAAGGATCGCTAAGTTATATCCATAAATAGGGTGAGAGAGAGAGAGAGAGAGAGAGAGAAACGGGTATTAGGTAACGAAATACTGTAGATTACCCGTAAGAACGGAATCCGCAGATAATAATAATAATAATAATAATAATAATAATAATAATAATAATAATAATAATAATAATAATAATCTTGAAAAACAACTCTTACTTCATCCTGTCATCTGATATATTTACGTCTAATTTTCCACCATCCATTTAATATAATCAGTACAGTGTTACTGCAAACATCAGCCACTACTCACTTCAGTCCCAATTCATATCGCACAACTGCGAAGATGTTCAACACGCTATATATAAAACCAAACCAACCATTCTCCCACAGGCAAATTTTTACATACGGTATACTGAACTTCCATCAGACACAGGCACACTCGTACAAATGTAAGCGTCTGCATACATACCAATTCAAATACACAGAAAAAGGCTAAAGTGTTTCCATAACCTCAACCAGGCACCTTTAATATCTTCAGTGTGTGATTTAGCTGGTTCGATTCCTCAGATATATATATATATATATATATATATATATATATATATATATATATATATATATATATATATATATATATATATATATATATATATATATATATATATATATATATATATATATATATATATATATATATATATATATATATATGTATATGTATATAGTTATCGCCAATATCTCTCTCGGCGGTTCAGTACAAGTACCCAGGAAGAATTCCGAGATGGTAAATATTACTGAATTTTGAATGCGTAAGCCATAAATAAATAACTGACTTTGGTCCACCAGCCCCTAAATAAAATGTGCCATGGTAATTAAAGATCGCAAACTTCTCTCATTGCAATTAGGTTAGCTGCTCAAATATACTACTAATTTTATGCTTTCTTTCACCAATATCACGACATGGTTTGTTAAGTTACCAGTATTCCCTGTGTAATTTACATTTTCTTTCCAGAACTAAGCAACTTCCCGTTTTATGAAATAATGTGACATGAATTTGCACGGGAATTAAAAACACTATTCCTTGAAACATTGCAAACTTTAAAAAAGATAAAAAAAAAAAAATAAATAACAGAGAGTTTCCTGTTAATACGCATTCAGCAAAGCGAGAGCCTGATGGACAACCACACTAAACCTAGCGTTCAGTGCGGCGCGGCGCGGCGGAGGTAAAACAGAACAGGGAACAGAGGAAGCAGTCTGAAAGAAAGCATAACATGAGGGATTGAGGAAAGGTGAATCTCTTTTTTTCACATCTAGAAGCGATGAAGTATGAGCAATATAAGACACTTCATAAACATTTGTAATGTATAATGCACACTTGAGAGTTATTTGCAGCACAGTGAAGTTCTTTGAAAGTCACAAAAAATTCAAATACTATTAATGGTAACTACTAGGGATTTCAAGCCTCCTGTTGACGCATAGGTTTTCTTGGATATCTTTTTTTTATATCAGCTGTATCTTCTTGATGTTTTGGCACAGCACGTTTCAGACCCTCCGGGTAATTTTAGGCAATATAATGAAATGCGAGAATTTATATAATTAAGGCTATTTTCTCAAGGGGGGACTATACTGCGATATGGCTTTTTGCGTTTTGAATTACCGACAAAAAATATTTCCTATTCAGTATCTTTCATGTAGGCATTTGTAAGTTTTTATATATCATGTATGTTTTTATTTATTACCATGAGAATGGGGTGGTAGTGGGCTAGTTTTGATTATAAGATATTGCAGACGTGGAAATGAAAAGGAGAAAAAATGAATGAAATAACAGTTATTTTTTTACAACACCACTATATACATTATGATATATATACCCAAAAAAGCATGTGCAATATACTGAAATTTTACAGATTGTTGCATAATGCAATGTTTATACTAAGCATGAACATAGCATAGACATTTAAAAATGATGAATTATACAAAAACTATTGAATTATATATATACATATATAAAGAGAATACCCACGGTATCTTAATTCACTCCCCTTCACTAATTTTTTTTTTATCATTTATTAGAAAAATACATTAATGCAGCTTTACAGTTATTTCATAGTATTTACATAATTTTACAATTATATTTTTTCTTCTTACCGTGAATGCATTGTGTTTACATACACCAAAAAATCTGAACACTGGTAATATTATAATCCCTAAATTCTGAGTGATTTACATTACATAATTTAATGATATAATATATGACAGTTATCACAACTGCAATTTCTGCAATATTTTAACCCTCATAACAATTCTTATAACCTTCCAAGTAATACTTATAACCCTTGCCTGATTTTCATGATAAGCCCATGGGATGTAATAGAGTTCCTGCTATGAATTTTTATTTCTAAATTTAGTTACTCAAAAACAGTAGTTAATGTATTCTTACGTGAGCATTTTATTTATTCTCTCTTTGTAAATATTTTTTAAAAGCCACCTATCGTAACAAAATTTGCTCTTAACAAAGGCATCTGTTTCCTCTTTCGTATACCGTTTCTTTTTACTAACTCAAACAGCATACAAATACAGTGGCATTATTATGATCCTTTTTTTCTATAATTGAAACTGAACATTGATGTATTTAAAAAATTGTCTCTGTTTACGGTGCACGTCAGGAATAGAACGCTTTTGAAATACATCAATGTTGTTTTTCTGTGACTACAAGAATAAAAAGTATGCAATATGTATTCAACATCTTCGCAATTCTCACATTCATCACTGTTTCTGATATTTAAAATTTTCAACCGATTGTTGGTCGCCAAGGTTCCATGAGCATATTTAAAAGCAAACTCGCTTTCTCTCATCTTGCAATAGAAATTATTTAAACCAATATCCTTTCTAATATCATTCTGAGCTGTAGAACTGAAAATCGTTAATGATTTAAGTAAACATTTACTATTCTCAATCCACTTTTTTCTTTAAACAAACAAAGAGTATTTCTGCCTACGGGATGGTAAGTGCCCCTCCAGATATATCGGAAAATATGCAGATTCATTTGAACAATGTGCTTTTTTGAGGGAGGCAGGTGTGAGAAATATACCAAACTTTAGACAAGATTAGAGAATTCCTCTGGAAAATAGATAATTGTCTTTGACTAAGCGTACCTACTGATATTTCAATATTTTTAGCAAGGCGAGACCAATTCTCTTCATACGTAGCCTCAAAATCACTATAATAAACTAGACCAAGAATTTTTATGCTTTCAACAGTTTTCATCCAACAAAGGGGCCAGATGTTCGATTTTCCCATTTACCAAAACCAGTTATACTAGTTTTGTCCTTGTTTAGCTGTGCACCTGTCTCAAGTTCAAACAACTGTATTTCCTTATAACACTCTCTAACTGAATCATCAGTTGACAAAATTATAGATGAATCATCTGCATAACCCTCCAGACATATCTTTACACTATTGGCAAGGCTTGGCCCTGCTACCTTGTTATTACTCTTTATTGACCTGTTCTTGAAATATACAATATAATAGCATTGATATAGGGCAGCCTTGTCTTACAGACCTTTTAATACAAAAAGGGGAACTAATAAACCCATCTACGAAAACACAACTTTCACAATCCTTATGTAAAATTCTGACTAGAGCCACAAATTCATCTGGTAAACCAAATTTCTTCATTACTTTAAAAACAAAATCCATATTAACCCTATTAAAGGCCTGGGACCAGTCTAAGCTTAAGATTGCCAAGTCTTGACTGTTTTGTTTATCGTGAAAAATACATCTCGAATCGTATTATTACAGTTCACAATTAACCCTCTTTTAACTACACAATATTGTTCCGGGGAGTTCATCTTCCCAGTAACATATCTCAATCTGTTTGCTAAAACTTGAGCAAACATTTCACAGTCAATATTAGTAGGGATATAGGTCTCCAGTTTTCCACCAAGGACAAATCTGTTTTGGCTAATAATTTTATTATAACCAAGTATTGACTATCTGACATATATTTCACAGTGGCAATGAATTTGAACACCTCCATAATATCAGACTTTATTATACACCAAAACTTTTTGTAGAATTCTATAGGAGGCCCATCATATCCAGGTGATTTACCTCTACACATATTCCTGCTAGCATCGAAAACCTCAACTTTAATCTAAATCTCTACTTAACAAATTTACTTCTTCTTGGTCCAAAACAGAATGACAGAAGCTAAGAAAATAGTCTTGACTTTTTCCTGACCTGCGAACATACTAAAAAATCTTTCAAAATGCTCCTTAATAAACAGAAAAATTCCCTCCGTGCTTTCCATAATGGAACCATCTGTTTTTTTTTTTTTTATGCTAGTAATGCTAGCATGACTTTTTTTCGGTACCAAGTAGATGTGCAGATATTTTTTCACCCATTGTAAGATCATTTAGTTTGGCTCTTATCTTTATACCTTCTAAAATTTCATTCTGGATGTCACAAATCCTATTCTTGAGAAGTTTAATACTGTCATAATTTACACTAGTTTTGTAGTTAATGTCATAAAATGACGTAATCTTATTTGTAATAAGTTCAGCAAGCCATACTTTTATTGTGATATCTTTTTACACAATTTGAAAAAGAAAGTTTTACACTGTAATTTTGCCCAGTCCCACCATACAAGTATGTTATCAGATGTAGCTTTTTTCTGCTTTATACACTGCCATACATACACAAAATTTTCTCCAATTTCATCAGAATCTAAAACTTTCACATTTAACTTCCAATACCCTGGGCAAATTTGATGTGTTAATGTTTCACCCCAAAACAACCATACTATGAAACACTTATTGGAACGGTGTCAACAGATATTATATTATCAAATAACTTTACAGTATAAATC